>NC_045999.1:9713110-9900610 GCF_010909765.2 Amblyraja radiata
AGAGGCAAAGAGCAGTGGAAGGGGCTGAGGCATAAATAAATACAAATACTGATAGTATGGCAATGGTGATAAAAAATGATAAATGCTCATAATTTAGTTTAGTTTTTAGATAAATTGTGGAAACGGGCCCGTTGCGCCGAAATACACGACTGTCCAACCCTAGTTCACTGGTTCTATGTGATCCCAGTTTCCCATCCTATACACTAAGTAAGTAAGTAAGTTTATTGGCCAAGTATTCACATACAAGGATTTTGTATTGGTGCTCCGCCCACAAGTAACAACATGACAAAATTCTGCAATTTACAGAAGCCATTAACCAACAAAGCTGCACGACTTTGCAATGTGGGAGGGAACCTGAGCACCTGGTGAAAACCCACATGGCCACGGGGCGAACGTATAAACTTTCGTACAGAATGCACCTGGATTGAACCCGGGTCTCTGGCGCTGGGAGGCAGCAGCTCTACCACTGCACCACTGTGCCACTCTTGGAGAGAGCTTTAAAAATTGCAGGCTGTGGGAAGATTCGAGGGATGGCTTGGGCAATGTGGGTGGCAAGACGGCAGATTTGAACTTGAGGATGTAAGCTTACAAATCGTCCTGTTGCTGAACTAGATGTCGGTATGAATCAGTGCGCATGGGGGATTGGTGAGCAGGGTATTCTGAGTGAGATTTGGCAGCTGATATGCAGATGGCCTAAGGTTTAATGAAGCTGCAGAAATACTTTAATTTCCATTTCAATAGGAAATGTCTAAATTATGGTCCATTTTGTCAGCGAGCTGTCCAATCTGCAGAGCACCCGCACTGCATGAGTGTGTGTTTTTGATGCTGTTAGAGAGTATTTTACTGTAGCCTTGGGAGGTACTTAAACACAGTTGCCCCATTGGAAAGTTGTGATATAATGCATGTTTCCATGACGTTAATTGGAGATAACGTGATTGTTGAACTAGGAAACACTATTTGTATTACGTGTAGAAAGGAACTGCAGATGGTGGTACATACTGAAAATAGACACAAAGTGCTGGAGTAACTCAGTGGCTCAGGCATCATCTCTGGGGCAAAAGGATGGGTGATGTTTTGGATTGGGATCCTTTCTCATATTAGCTTAACTGGCCATAACACGATTTTGATCAGGAATTAGAAAACATCACACAGACCAGCCTCTCTACCATCGACTCTTCAAGTTGCCTCGGAAAAACAGATATAATCAAAGACTTGTCCTATTCAGGTCATTCATCCTGCTCCCTGCTCCTGTCTGACAAAGTACAGAGTCTTGAAACTGCACTGTCAGACTCAGGAACAGTTTCTATTCCTCTGTTCTCAGGCCTCTGAACGATCCTGCTATACGCTATGGCACTGTCCCATTCACCTCCATCCCATTGTGGACATTGGACTTTGTTTATGGAACTGATGTGTTATGATATACTGAGATCTATATTCTACACACACTATTCCCTCTGGGTTTATCTATTGTACTTGAGTTTGACCTGATTATATCTATGTGTAGTATTGTTTGATCTGTTTGCATATCATGCAAAACAAAATTTTTCAATGTACTTTGGTACACGTGATAATAATAAACCGAAACAACATTAGTTGCTTTGGAAATTGACAAACAGAGAAAAACCTGCCTTCAAAAAAAAGATTCTTGGTGGGGGGAAAAAAACTCTCAATGTGACCTCCCTGCAGTAATCAGGCACATTATCTTTTAAGCACATGCAGTATCTGTCGGTTTCACTGCCGAAGGCCTTTGAAACTGACAGACAGTTGCTGCAATTGACACTTATGCAATGGTTCTGTAGAATCAAACAATGTGCAATGATGCAGCTGATAGAGCTGCTGCATCACTGTGCTGCCCCGGGTTTAATCCTGACCTTGGATGCTGTCTGTGTGGAGTTTGCACGTTCTCCCTGTGACTGCATGGGTTTTCTCCCGGGTGCTCTGGTTTCTTCCCACATCCTAAAGACATGTGGGTTTTTTGTAAATTGCTCCTAATGTGTAGGGAGTGGATGAGAACAAGTGGGATAACATGGAACTAGTGTGAACGAGTGAATGGTGGTCATTGTGGGCCGAAGGGCCTGTTTCCATGATCTATCTCTAAAGTGAATTAAACGTAACATATGGTCTGTAATATTTTCAGCTTGCGGCAACAAACATTCATTCTAACTATTAAAAATACATTTTATCTTTGTCAATCCTACAGGGTGAAAACTTTCTTTCGCGTCTGAAATTATAAGCCCATTGTTTTTATGACACAATTTTCCACAAAGTGATGTTTCTTATGAACGCAGTTGGCAGTACCAACTGTACCAGGAGCTCTTCATGACACCCTCTGAAATGGATGCATATTAATGGGAAAGCATTTAAACCTTATGCATTAGAATGTTCATCGTTATGGATGTCAATTCTATTAATTAATGCAATGGTTTAGCAGACGGTGCTGTCAAAGCACAAGATGAATCGAGCAATTGATATTAAATTCCACTTTGTCTAGGTCTCTTGGTTTAATTGCTTTTTTTGGGGGCAGAAGGGATATGGCAGTGATATGTGATTTAAGTTCCTTGAAATGTCTCGTACTAAATGGATAGCTCTTGGATGGGCCGATGGATAGAGTGGACGGCTTCTGAGCTTTAGGATTCTGTGATTGTTTGTGCATAGAAGGACCATTGTTGGGGACTGCCAAAGAGAGAGACAAAGTGCTGGAGTAACTCAGCAGGTCAGGCAGCATCTCTGGAGGAAAAGGATGGGTGATGTCTCGGGTCGGAACTCTTCTTCGGACTGGGGTGTTGCAGAACTCCCATGGGAGAAAGTAGGGGAACTTCTTCATGGTAGACATACCATGAGGAGGTTTAGCAGTGGAGCAGGACACAAAGTACTGGAGTAACTCAGTAGGTCAGGCAGCATCCCTGGAGGACACAAAGTGCTGGAGTAACTCAGCATGTCAGGCAGCATTGCTGGAGGACACAATGTGCTGGAGTAACTCAGCGAGTCAGGCAGCATCCCTGGAGCTCTTGGCTGGAGTATCTTGGGACTAGTTGGGCTTATTGGCCTGTTTCCTCAGTGTTTGCACCTGGGCTCTGTTCTGAGGAAATGGTGCTGATTTTTTCTGGGGGATTGAGGGTGACCTGCTTCAATTCTGGTCTCCACAGATGCTGCCTGACTCGCTGAGTTCCTCAAGCCCTTTGTGTCACTTCTGGTACTGTGGCTTCTCCACGGATGGGGCAGGAGGAGGCTGGCATGGTAGGTGGACAGGTGCACGCCCTGCTTATGCTGGGGCTCTGCTCCTCAAGCCCAGACTCATTCACTTCCAATTCATGGAGCTCACAGTCCCAGCACACAAAGACAACTGGAAAGCTGGGTCCTGCCTCCGATATTTCACCACTTTTAAAATTGTACATTTTGCCTCTTTCCAGGTTATTTATCAACCTTCTTCGTTTATACATTTTCTTCAAATGCCACATGCTTTCTGGGATATTCCACGTTACTGAAAGAAAGGAAAGAGGGCTGTAGTTATGTCATGCCGTTCCTCATCTTGGGATCTCAGGATCAGCTCACTATCCTTCTGTGATGGTAGACACAAAATGCTGGAGTAACTCAGCAGGACAGGTGGCATCTCTGGAGAGAAGGAATGGGTGACGTTTCGGGTCGAGACCCTTCTTCGGACCGAGAGAGAAACATAGAGATATGGAAGAGTGAGGTGTGAAAATGAAAGATCAAAGGGGACGAAGGTCAAAGAAAATCTAGAATGGCTCCACTCCCTCCCCTTCATTTTGTCAGTGCATGTGTCGGAGCCTTGCATTCAGAAAGCAGCATGTGTCCATAGATCTAACCAGTGCTAGTGCTGGGTTTTTATCCTCCCCTAGTCCCTTTAGTTTTAAAGCTGTTGATTACTCCAAGTGGGAAACTAATTGTAATTCTACCGCTGCGTTGAGCCACATCTCCTTCCACATTGTAGATTTTCAACGTTTTTCCACTGAATCTCGGTACACGTGACAGTAATAAACCAAGATTGGATATGTCCTCAGACCGGCCTTTGGACCCCTAGTGAGTACACCTTAATAATAATAATAATAAATTTTATTTATGGGCGCCTTTCAAGAGTCTCAAGGACACCTTACAAAAATTTAGCAGGTAGAGGAAAAACATGTAAGGGGAATGAAATAAATAGTAGAGACATGACTAGTACACAAAGTAAAGACAGAATTCAATACAAAACACAATATGAGGCAATTAATGCACAGATGAAAAGGGAGGGGGTCGTGGGGCTAAGGATAGGCAGAGGTGAAGAGATGGGTCTTGAGGCGGGACTGGAAGATGGTGAGGGACACGGAATTGCGGATCAGTTGGGGGAGGGAGTTCCAGAGCCTGGGAGCTGCCCTGGAGAAGGCTCTGTCCCCAAAACTGCGGAGGTTGGACTTGTGGATGGAGAGGAGACCGGCTGATGTGGATCTGAGGGACCGTGAGGGTTGGTAGGGGGAGAGGAGGTCAGTGAGATATGGGGGGGGGGGGGGCAGATGGTGGAGGGCTTTGTAGGTGAGGACCAGGATTTTGTAGGTGATCCAGTGGGAGATGGGAAGCCAGTGAAGTTGTTTGAGGACTGGAGTGATGTGATGCCAGGATTTGGTGTGGGTGATGAGTCGGGCGGCTGCGTTCTGGACCAGTTGGAGTCGGTTGATGTAGGTGGAGCTGATGCCAAGGAGAAGTGAGTTGCAGTAACATCTTGGCACCTTGCACTAAATCTGCATATTAGTCTTAATTAGTCTGCACTTCACTTGTGTTGTGTAGAGTAGTGACAGGAGTGAAGGAGGGCAACTGATGGCTAGGTGTGCAATATTTACAAGGTAGACACAAAATGCTGGAGTAACAGGCAGCATCCCTGGAGAGAAGCAAATGGGTGACGTTCCGGGTCGAGACCCTTCTTCAGACCCAACCCGAAACGTCACCCATTCCTTCTCTCCAGAGATGCTGCCTGTCCCGCTGAGTTACTCCAGCATTTTGTGTCTACCTTCGATTGAAACCAGCATCTGCAGTTCTTTCCTGCACATCCTGTGCAATATTTACACTTGTCTGCTGCCCTTTGGCTCCATTCCAAACTCGCACTGCCAGTATCACGAGGCCAGCACCAAGGTTCAAAGTAGAAAAGTAATTTGGAAAGCAAAATTGCATTTCCTGAATGTTAATAGGCATCCGTCGATTGTTCAAGTCTGGGCTGTAACTTATAGGTGATAGATTTTTTTGGAAAGAAAAATCCTAATTTTTAATTTCAGCTCCCTGGTTTATTGTAACATTCTGTACACGGGAATGTGCTAACCCCCTGTGCTGCATCGATCAAAAGAATATATCCTTGCACATTTAGGCACAACAAGCAAGGTGTATAATTGCCAGCAGGAAGTTATAAATGGAAAGAACTTGAGTATGTAAAATTGTGGCAAATGCAAATAACCATTTTCTCTGGGGAAGCATTGGTTAAGATGTTAGCAATGCACCAATTTGTGGGTCGAGAAAACTCTCAGTTTCTGTAACCTCTGCGTGTGGCAGTGACACTTTGTCATCTCAACCATTGAGTAGGAATGCCTGCCTTTCTGTCCTCACTTCGTTTCAAACTCGCTGGGGCCAATATTGGTAAGGGCTTGTGGCCTGGGCATTCCGTGAGAATAAGCCTTGATGAGTGTTCAGATGTGATGTGTGTACAATTCATACTGATGTGCAGCGTTTAGGTTATTGTCATGTGTACCGAGATACTGTAAAAAGCTTTTTGTGGTGTGCTATCCAGTCAGTGAAAAGACTACATGATTACAATCAAGCTGTCCACAGTGTGCAGTTTCTGGATATATATACAGTATGAGCTTATACATGTGGCTGTTGTAAATGTGTATTTGTGTTCTCCTGCCTTGTCACACGGACTGTGGTAGTTTCAAAGCAAAGCAGAAAATTAGACAGAGGGCAGGACAGGACTTGGGGGTCTGAGCTACAGGGAGGGGTTGAGTAGGCTGGGTCTCTATTCCTTGGAACGCAGGAGTGATCTTATAGAGGTGTATAAAATCATGAGAGGAATAGATCAGGTAGATGCACAGAATCTCTTGCCCAGAGTAGGGGAATCGAGGACCAGAGGACATAGGTTCAAGGTGAGGGGGAAAAGATTTAATAGGATTCTGAGGGCTAACATTTTCACACAAAGGGTGGTGGGTGTATGGAACAAGCTGCCAGATGAGGTTGTTGAGGCTGGGACTATCCCAACGTTTAAGAAACAGTTAGACAAGTACATGGATCGGACAGGTTTGGAGGGATACGGATCAAGCACAAGCAGGTGGGACTAGTGTAGTTGGGACATGTTGGCTGGCGTGGGCAAGTTGGGCCGAAGGGCCTGTTTCCACACTTTATCACTCTATGACACATTCCAGTCACTTGCTGAGAGCTGGAGGTAAAGACACAAAATGCTTGAGCAACTGAGCGGGACAGACAGCATCTCTGGAGAGAAGGAATGGGTGACGTTTCAGGTCGAGACCCTTCTTCAGACTGAGAGTCGGGGGCGTATAATGTTTGTTGCAACTCAGGGAATGATTAGCATCTTGATTAACCCAGTTCCTGATCTCCAAGGTTTTGTTTTTTGGTTTCAATATAAAATATTTCTGTCTATTTTCCGTCTATTTGTGCATCCACGAATGCTGGCCTTTTACACAGTTCACACTGAGTATAATATAACAAGCAATTTCTGTAATTCCAATTAAAAAGTATTCTGCAGTCATACCAATTGCACAGAAGTGTTCCTGTGCTAATTTAATGACATTATTTATTTAGAACTCCTGCATAAATGATCTCTGTCTTTGACTTATTGAAGTTGACTGTGCATACTAATGACTTTATTGTTACTAATCATTAACATTGCTTGAGGTTGGCTACAAACTATGTCTTGTGATTTTTCATATACTTAAAGGTGGCAAAGTACTCTGGTGTATGCATAATGCTAATATCTAGTCTAGAAATACCTTCCATTCTACTGTAATATTTGTACCACTTGTGAAGTTGTTTGCATCATTCCCACATTTAAAAATGCAAGCTCTACAGGGTTACATGTCGCTGTGTCGTTAGTGGTGCTGGAATGCTTGAGGTCACAGAATGGTGTTGGTGCGCTCACTTCTTTTTAGCCCTACATCTCATCCTTTGGAAGCCTAGTGATTGATCTGCAGGGAATGAAAAATCAAAATACTACACAGGATCCTGTGCTGGGATCTCAAAATAAGGTTTAGTTTAGAGATACAACGTGGAAACTGGCCCTTCGGCCCACCGAGTCTGTACCGACCAGCGATCCCTGCACACTAGTACTATTCTACACAATTTACAATCTTTACGAAGCCAATTAACCTCCAAACCTATATGTCTTTGGAGGGTGGGAGGAAATTTGGAGCACCCGGAGAAAACCCACGCAGGTTACAAGGAGGTAGACAAAAATGCTGGAGAAACTCAGCGGGTGCAGCAGAAACTATGGAGCGAAGAAATAGGCAAAGTTTCGGGCTGAAACCCATCTTCAGACCTGAATTGTTACCTATTTCCTTCGCTCCATAGATGCTGCTGCACCCGCTGAGTTCCTCCAGCATTTTTGTCTACCTTCGATTTTCCAGCATCTGCAGTTCCTTCTTAAACAGGTTACAAGGAGAACGTACAAACTCCGTACTGACAGCACCCGCAGTCAAGTTCGAACCTGGGTTGGCCATTCGGGATAGAAATGAGAAGCAATGTATTCACTCAGGATACGAGGGTGTTTTGGAGTTCTGTATCCAGGAAGGCTGTGCGGGCTCAGGTGCTGAGTACATAGAGATTCATAGATTTTTGGAAATTATGGGCAGAAATGGTTACGGGATTAATAAAGGAAAATGGTGCTGAGGTAGGAAATCCAGCATTGCTGTAGCGCTAGTTATGTTGTCGAAGGAAGGTATGAAAATAACAAATGGAATTATACGTCGGTTTAATTATTTCCCACCTGGCTCTTCAGGTGGAATTCAGCAGTTAATTGTAGTAAATATTACTGCGTATTGCATGGACTGCTGACTGGGTTACCATTTTTTATATATGTAAATATCGTTTGTATCATTTTGAACTTTAGAAATCTCTTCATCTTCCTCCATAAAGCAAAATCCTAAACAATGTCATTAAAATTGTACAGGAGCATTAAAATAACGGAGATGCATCTGCAGCACAGGAGGATGCTTTTCAAACCACATTGCTCTCTAATTAGACCCGAGCAGCCTCTATCTCCATAGCCATGCAAAATCTACCCTTTCAAGTATTTAACTCTCTTCAATTCATTCTGTTGAATCTGCGTCACCAATCTTCTATAATAATGTTTGCCAGAATTCCCTAACATTACGGCACGGCGCCTGATATTTTTTCCATCTTTCTGCAAGTTATCCTGTCCCTTGGTCTATGGAGCCAGCTTTGTCAACTAACAAACAAAACTTTAGCCCCTCCATCCAATTGAATAAAAATTTTTACGGGACTTCATCACCGTGGGCGGCACGGTGGCGCGGCGGTAGAGTTGCTGCCTTACAGCGCTGGCAGCACCGGAGACCCGGGTTCGATCCCGACTCCGGGTGCTGTCTGTACGGAGTTTGTACGTTCCCCCCGTGGGTTTCCCCCGAGATCTTCGGTTTCCTCCCACACTCCAAAGACGTACAGGTATGTAGGTAAATTGGCTTGTTAAATGTAAAAATTGTCCCCAGTGTGTGTAGGAGAGTTAATATGCGGGAATCGTTGGTCAGCACGGACACGGTGGGCCGAAGGGCCTGTTTCTGCACTGTATCTCTAATCTAATCTTGAATAAACTAAAACTAAAAAATCAGTGTCACTGATCTTTATCGTGGTTTGGTGACATTAAGTTGAATAAGATAACTTCATCATCTATTGAACCGCGAATTAGTCATATTACACGCATCGTCTTGTCTCATCCTCTCTCTGCAGACATCTTGCTTTTGAGATGAGTCTGTGAAAGTGCAGTGATTTGGAGGTTTAAAGACACCTGCGGAAGAAATTGTGTGTTACAAAGCCCAAAGTTTTGAGGGTCATGGCTTTATATCATAACTGACATACCTCCATTTATATGGTCAGGAAGGAACTGCGGTTTACACGAAGAGGGACTCAAAATGCTGGAGTAAGTTAGCAAGACAGGCAGCCTCTCTGGAGAAAAGAAATAGCCTATTCCTCTTCTCCAGAGATGCTGCTTAACCCCCTGAGTTACTCCAGCATTCTGTGTCAGTTTATATGGTGTTATGCACAGCTTCAGCATGTGCCACAAACTACTTCAAGTGGGCCTTGTGTTCTATGAGGGGGGGCTTTTATCGAGGAAGAACCTGAGGGCTTTGGGACCCTCCTGGTGGGGGATAGAGGTATAGAGTGACTGGACGTCCATGGTGAAGATGAGGGATGTGGGCCTAGAGAATGGAATGCCCTGAGACTACGGAGAATGTCTGAGGTGTCTTGAACATAGGTAGGGAGGGATTTAACCAGGGGGGAATAGGATGGAGTTGAGGTATGTGGAAATAAGTTCAAGAGGGCACGAACATGCAGAGACAATGGGTTTACCAGTCTGAAGAAGGTTTGCGGCACGAAACGTTGCCTATTTGCTTCGCTCCATAGATGCTGCTGCACCCGCTGAGTTTCTCCAGCAATTTTGTCTACTATAACATGTTTTGAGCAGTTATTTTACAACAAGGCCACAAAAATGTTTTTTAGTGACATCTTATTTGAAAGGTTGTACTTCTGACAGTGCAGTGCTCCTGATGCTGCTCGGAGGGAAAAAAAAAAAAGTGCTGTCTGAGCCCAATGACTTGACTTTTTTTTGATTCACTATCTTATCATTGCTGTCCAGAATCCTGGGCTGGGTTTATGTAATGCTTGCTCATTTCATGTACAGGCCATCATGTACATTTATTATATCCATTACAGTGTACTATGTTTACATATTCTGTTCTTTCGTGTGGCGTGCACAGCCTAAAGTTGTTGGACAACTTGTTCTATTTGATCTTCCGTTTGTGCATGTCGAGTTGATTGCATTAGTCGAAACAGGGCGGACCACCTGAAGGTTGCAATCTT
Organism: Amblyraja radiata; assembly: GCF_010909765.2. NCBI lineage: Eukaryota > Metazoa > Chordata > Chondrichthyes > Rajiformes > Rajidae > Amblyraja > Amblyraja radiata. Next base: position 9,723,194 of record NC_045999.1, read on the forward strand.
CCACCCCAATATCCTGTTGCGCTGCTGCAAGTAAGAATTTTCATTGTTCTAGATAAAAAGCTGGAGTAACTCAGCGAGACAGGCAGCATCACAGGTTTAAACCAGCATCTGCAGTTATTTTCTACATATTTCATTGTTCTATCTGGGACATATGATAATAAACCAATCTTGACTTTCATCCAGAATTACGTGGCTTCTGTATGGACTCCCCACCAATATGGCATAGGTATTTATCTCAGAAGCGCTGAATATTACTGTATTTATCCATAAGGATCTGACAGAGCCGAAGAATATAGTTTTTCCTTAAATTGACTCAACTTGACCCCAAGTCATAATGTGTAAGAAGCTGCGGTTACTTGTTTAAACCGAAGATAGATACAAGGAAGAAGGGTCTCGACCCAAAACATCACCCATTCCTTCTCTCCAGAGATGTTGCCTGTCCCACTGAGTTACTCCAGCATTTTGTGTCTGTCATCGGTTTAAACCAGCATCTGCAGTTCCCTCCTACACAATAAAAAAACATTTTCTGGCAAATGTATTTATTGGAATCTAATGTTGTGACCTAAACATATTTTCTATTTGTAAATCAGACATTTGTATCTATTGAACTGTACAGTTGGTACAGTTCAATGGTCTCCTAATCTGAGGAAGGACATTCTTGCCATAGAGGGAGTACAGAGAAGGTTCACCAGACTGATTCCTGGGATGTCAGGACTTTCATATGAAGAAAGACTGGATAGACTTGGTTTGTACTCACTAGAATTTAGAAGATTGAGGGGGGATCTTATAGAAACTTACAAAATTCTTAAGGGGCTGGACAGGCTAGATGCAGGAAGATTGTTCCCGATGTTGGGGAAGTCCAGAACAAGGGGTCACAGTTTAAGGATAAGGGGGAAGTCTTTTAGGACCGAGATGAGGAAAACATTTTTCACACAGAGAGTGGTGAATCTCTGGAATTCTCTGCCACAGAAGGTAGTTGGGGCCACAGTTCATTGGCTATATTTAAGAGGGAGTTAGATGTGGCCCTTGTGGCTAAAGGGATCATGGGGTATGGAGAGAAGGCAGGTACAGGATACTGAGTTGGATGATCAGCCATGATCATATTGAATGGCGATGCAGGCTCGAAGGACCGAATGGCCTACTCCTGCACCTATTTTCTATGTTTCTATGTACGTATTGGATTTGAGCACAGGGCTTCAATAGTTAAACATTATGGTCTCCCACAAATTATTGGATTCATAAATGATATGGTGTACACCATCATGCAGCTGGTCGTGGCCACATGATTATCATAAAGCACAAAGTGGAGCTGCTGTAAAACCAAACATCTGTGGATGTCGAAACAATTAACATCCACCAACTGTTTTTGAGTTCCTGATCTTCAAATGCTTCTGTCTCAGAATCTGTATTGCAGTTCTGAACATATGATGGTGAATTTAATGAGTGATGTCTGTCTACATTCAGAGGTAGTTCCCAAGAAATAGACAATGATATAACATGTAAATAACGAGGAACTGCAGATGCTTTACACCAAAGAAGTCATAATGTGCTGGAGTAACCCGACGGGTCAGGCAGCATCTTTGGAGAACATGGAAAAGTGATGGGTCGGGACCCTTCTTCAATCTGATTGCGTGGGGGGGGGGGGGGTTAGGGGGCAAGAAATAGCCGGTAATAGGCGAACACAAGCGAGGCGACATTTTGGGTTGAGGGGTACATCGACAAGACCAAGAGTAGACAGTTTCGCTGAACACATCTGCCAAGGCAGCTGAAGTTCCCAGTTGCTAACCATTTTAATCCCCTCTCCTGTACCTGTACTGACCTTTCTGTCCTTAGCCTCCTCCACTGCAAGAGCAAGGCCACATGCAAGCTGGTATAACAGCACCTCTTATTCCGCTTGGGTAGCTTTGTACCCAACAATACATTGAATTCTCCAATTTCAGGTAATAATGCCCCACCCCCCTCCTCACCCGTACCCCACCCCCTCCTCACATACCCCATTTCTTCCACCATCCACCCTGCCCCATTCCCCACCCCTCCATCTTCCTCAGTTGCCATTCGACTTACATCATGTTTAGGACTCTCATTGTTGGTTGCAATGTGATAGCAGGTGATCCTGCCGATAGAAACTGTGTTAAATCAATGATGTTTCAGCTTTCTGTTCCAGCAACGTAACATGTTTGTAGAGCTTTGCTGGCTTGCGACTAATAGTCAAACATTTGTAAGTCTGTAATTGGCTGAAGCTTTGGTAGAAATATTTTGTTTAATCTAGTAAATGTTAAGAAAATGTTTAAAATCGCACCATTTGGACGCCTTATGTTATTGGTGTTATTGGATCATTATTGCACACTGGCAAATACTAAAGCATGAATACTAAATACAAATATTAAAGTGGGTAAGACGGGGAGGGGGATTGTGTTCTGGGGAGCAGGCAAGCTGCGGGGTTGCAGCTTTTTGATTGCGTTAGAAGGTTGTAGTTTCAAGTTCCTCTGCAGACACAGTGGCACAGCTGTGGAGCTGCTGCATCCGTGCCAGAGACTCGTGCTCAATTCTGACTTCGGGTGATGTTTGTGTGGAGTTTACGCTTTCTGCCTCGGACTACGTGGGTTTCCTCCAGGTGCTCCAGCTTCCTCCCACATCCCAAAGTCGTGAAGGTTTGTGGGTTAATTATCCTCTGTAAAGTGCCCCAGCCGTGCAGGGAGTGGGGGCAAAAGTGGGATAGCATAGAACTGGTGTGAACATGTGATCGATGGTCGGTGAAGACTCAGTGGGCCGAGGGATCTGTTTCCACACTATATCTTTCAATCAATTGAATCCATCAGACATATTGCTGGGAGTCCAACAATGACACAATGCTAGGTACACAAAAAAGCTGGAGAAACTCAGCGGGTGCAGCAGCATCTATGGAGCGAAGGAAATAGGCAACTTTTCGGGCCGAAATCCTTCTTCAGACTGATGGGGCGTGGGGGGGGTGGGGCGGGGAGAAGAAAGGAAAAAGGAGGAGGAGCAGCCCGAGGGCTGAGGGAGAGATAGGAAGGGGAGGAGACAGCAAGGGTTAACAGAATTGGGAGAATTCAATGTTCATGCCACCAGGATGCAGACTCCCCAAGCGGAATATGAGGTGCTGTTCCTCCAATTTCCGGTGGTCTACCAACACTTTGTGACTTTTTTTGTAAACCACCATCTGCAGTTGCTTGCATCTCCATATTCCTGTGAGTACTATATTGTCAAAAATATTTTAACATTCCAATGGATCTGTTTGGAAGGCAAGCAGAAACCCTTTCAAATGTTCCCAATCATTTTGCATGAAAACCCCACATGTTTACATTTGGTAAAATGCTCTCCCACCACACGCGCATGCCCAGTCACAGACTACCCCCTCTAGCAAGTCCGGGAGATTTCCAGGGACCCCACCAGCAGCTTTTCCTGTGGGGTTGCTTGTTGCTGCCCCATGGCTCCTGTTGTACCTGGGTGGCTGTCTTGAGAAGTGGAGCGATCGGTAACTGGGCCTCTGCAGGAGGTGAGGCCATCCTTTGACAGTCGCTTTAGTGCCCTTCGCGACAGGAGCCTGTCGTGGGCTCAGCGGTGAGTCCATTGGCAGAGTGAGAGGTCAGGTCTGAGCTCCCGCTAGTTACTGAGTCATGCCAGTGTGCAGGCGTCAACATTGCAGAGCTGACTATAGTTTGCTGGCAAAAGTCAAGTATGATTCAGGTCATTAGTATGTTGTTATGGGAGATGGTTGTTATGTTTTTCCATCCCGAGCCTTCATCTGCTAATGTCTGAAAAGTTTAAGGTACACAAAAAAGCTGGAGAAACTCAGCGGGTGCAGCAGCATCTATGGAGCGAAGGAAATAGGCAGCGTTTCGTCCCGAAACGTTGCCTATTTCCTTCGCTCCATAGATGCTGCTGCACCCGCTGAGTTTCTCCAGCTTTTTTGTGTACCTTCGATTTTTCAGCATCTGCAGTTCCTTCTTAAACACTCTGAAAAGTTTAACTTGTGTTTGATTCAGAGTGCCGAATTTGAGTTAGTCGGTTCATTTGTCATTTTAAATTGCCTCTAGTGTACAGATACATGGTAGAATGTGTGGGGGATTAGGGGGGGGGGAGGTGTACGGCCATTTAGAGAGAATAGGTCACAGTGAAAATTACTGGTGGAATGAGTTGATCCATCCACTGGCCTAGACACGCTGAACCAAATGGTGGCTTCTGATGTCGTAAAGAAATAAGGCTGTCCCTGATTCATGAAAGCTTTGATTTCACACATTTTTGACTTGTAAAGTTCCATAACTTTATAGCGGAGCTTCACGTGTGAGTGTAAGGCTAGTCAGGTGATTTGGAATTGGCCATTATGGTTGGGACTTGACCATGCAGTGTAAGAAGGGTTTCGGCCCGAAACGTCTGAAGAAGGGTTTCGGCCCGAAACGTCACCTATTTCCTTTGCTCCATAGATGCTCCATAGATGCTGCTGCACCCGCTAGGTTTCTCCAGCATTTTTGTGTACCTTCATGCAGTGTATATACTGCTGAAGCCGAGGCAATGAATTAGGTGTAAATCACTGCTTCGAGCCATTGTGCTGGCCAAAGATCAGCTCCGCTCTATGATCATTGGTGCTGGCTGTCCAGACGTGTTAACTTGCTTGGAAAAATGGTGGGGAACATGAAATATTCCTTAATTCTAGTCATTCAAATGAGATTGTGAATACAGGTGATTCTACTATGACCCAATAGTAGTATTCCTAAGAAACCATGCGTTACAGAAAATAGCGTTAGAGCAATGATCGTGCCAATTAGGGGGGAAACCAGTTGGGGCTAGGGAGTTTCAGACTCGAAATAACAAATAACCCCCAATCCTTGCAGGATTTTCAAAAATTAAGCTCTTTTTAATAGCTAGAAGTGTATTTTCATTGCCATAGGCTAAAAATACTAAAGGCTATATGTTATAGTGTTTAATAGAATATAATTCGCTAGTGTAAATATAAGCGATTGCATGGCCATTCAATGACCACATGCGGTGAAACTGTCTAAGGCTGTGTTCTTAAGAGACAATGGGGTCTGATTGCTGCAGGGAAGTTACATGGAAACAGTTTTTCCCCCCAAGACTTTCCCCCCCCAAGATATCTTTTATTCTGCTTGTCAATTTCCAAAGTAACTGAAATGGGTCTCCAGTTCCTGATCGAAACGTGTTAGAACTAATACTTACTTAATACTAATCAATCAATTTTTTTTGTTTGAGATACAGCGCGGAAACAGGCCCTTCGGCACACCGAGTCCGCACCGACCAGCGATCCCCGCACATTAACAGTACCCTACACTAGTGACAGTTTTTACATTTATACCAAGCCAATTAAACTAGAAAACCTATACGTCTTTGGAGTGTAGGAGGAAACCAAAGTTCTCAAAGCGTCACAGGATGAACGTACAACCTGGATCTGTGAGGTGTAAATGCTGTAAGGCGACAACTCTACAGCTGCGTCACATTGCTGCCCCAAAACTAATTGTATGGTGCCATAATACAAATAATGTTAGCTAATTCTATTCCATCGAGTTATAATCAATTAGCCGTATGGAAACATGCATCATGGAAGAACTACCTGTATAATAGAGGAAGGAGGAGGGCGGCAGCTTTTGATAATTATATGAATTGTTGAGGAACTTGCAAAGCTGGCTAAATCTATTGTGGAGTTGGCAACGGCTCAAGTCCCAAATTCTGAATCATGATTAGAATGCAGGGCTGGAGAGCAGCCAAAGTTCTGAAAGTGAATGAAAGAACGCTAGTCCTGACTACAGACCAATGCTGTTTTGCCTACGCAGTACAATCTTTTAGACCATTATTCAAGACTGTACTTGATGAATATTTGGAAATCCATTGCTTAATTGATATCATCAACATAGAATAAATGGAAACCTAATTTATACTTTTATTTTTAAAATTGATTGCAGCGATTTACCATCAGCATTGATGTGGTGCACCAGTGTAAGACAGCAATAGTCACTCTAATAAAGCATTCATATTACTGCATTGCAGCATGTTGTGTAGCATTATCTGGCAGTGCATGAAGAAAGAAAATAGTTTAAAGCCAGTGAATTAATGTCTACTGCAATGTTGAATTGCAGCTCTTATAAATGGTGATGTTCACCAGCATATAGACAATAGGTGCAGGAGTAGGCCATTTGGCCCTTCGAGCCAGCACCACCATCCAATGCGCTGATCATCCCCAATCAGTACCCTTTTCCTGCCTTCTCCCCATATCCCCTGACTCCGCTATTTTTAAGAGCTCTATCTAGCTCTCTCTTGAAAGCATCCAGAGAACCTGCCTCCACCGCCCTCTGAGGCAGAGAATTCCACAGACTCACCACTCTCTGTGAGAAAAAGTGTTTCCTCGTCTCTGTTCTATATGGCTTACTCCTTATTCTTCTGGACTCTTCTTCTGAGCTTTCCGTTGTTTGATATGAAACAGACTTTGTTGATTGAAGAGCTTCCAAATCTTCTTGAACCTGAAGTCTGATAGTGGCTTTCCTGGGTCCTCGTGTGAGTTTTCCTTTTCTCATCTAAAGATCCCGTTAAACTCCGATTTATTTTGTTGATTTATGATGACGTCACTCCCACGACACCAAGCAACCTTCGGTGAGTATTTTTTTAAATCGTTCCCTACTTTAAAAAGGCTTTTTATGCGATTCACGGGGAGCTGAGCTCAATGCTGTGCCCTCACCACAACATGACCACACCGGAAGTCTCTGTATTACTTCTATGGTGTCCTGATTGTGGTACCTGGGTTGACATTGACTTTAATTCCAATTCGCCACTTCTCCTATGGATTGTGCAGTGCATTAATGATTCTTTATTCTGGTTATTATTATGTTCTTGGATATTAAAAGCTGTGAAGATGGAAACGTACTGTTTGAGAGGAGACCTGACAGAAGTTGAGAGATATCTTCGGAGCTTTGAATATTCTGCTTAGATAATCTTCGAAGCACAGATAATCCAGCATCTTCGGTAGGAGGTTTACGGTGTTTAAAGGCAACAGAGAATGTAGAATTATTCCGGCTGTGGCCGCAAACATTCCACTCGGTCCGCATTAACCAACCTGACCTCCCGGTGGCTCACCACTTCAACTCCCCCTCCCATTCCGTATCCGACCTCTCTGTCCTGGGCCTCCTCCACGGCCAGAGCGAGCACCACCGGAAATTGGAGGAACAGCATCTCATATTCCGCTTGGGGAGTCTGCATCCTGGGGGCATGAACATTGAATTCTCCCAATTTTGTTAACCCTTGCTGTCTCCTCCCCTTCCTATCTCTCCCTCAGCCCTCGGGCTCCTCCTCCTCCTTCTCCTTTTTCCTTTCTTCTCCCCGCCCCCCCCCCCCCCCCCCCCCATCAGTCTGAAGAAGGCCCGAAACGTTGCCTATTTCCTTCGCTCCATAGATGCTGCTGCACCCGCTGAGTTTCTCCAGCAGTTTTGTCTACCTTCCCGCTTCTGACTCCTGGCATTAACAATCCCAGAGATAGACAAAGTGCTGGAATAACTTAGTAGGTCAGGCAGCATCTCTGTAGAAAAAGGATGGGTACTGTATTGGGACCCTTCTTTCCCACCCAAATCTTCACCCATCCATTTTCTACAATGATGCCGCCTGACCCGCTGAGTTACTCCAGCCCTGTGTGTCTATCTTCGGTAAATACCAGCACCTGCAATTCCTTCCTACACATTTCAGATCCCAGCCCTGGTTCTGGCCACAGTCCGGCCGCACAACCCACTCACGCCCGGGATCACCAGATCACGTTCAAGATTAATGTGTGAGCCAGACGCTGAAACATCAGGAATGTTGAGCAATTATGTGCCTGGTTATTGGGCTTTTCATATCTGTGTACTTGCGTCTGTCTGCATGCTCGTTGGCAGAACAGAGTCCGAGTTATCTGATGGAGCAGTTCACTCAGTTCATACATATAAGGAAGTGGATAGTACAGATGTAACGTCTTTTTTTAAGACCAGAGTCTATATAAGTTTGGATGGTTTACAGTTTAGGTTTCTGTTTGGGGTATTGAGCAAGTTCCATCTGGAGACTGTGGAATGACAATGGGTGGGGACTGGTTGAATCAGATTGGCCTCTGTGTGCTCTCTGGGCTGCATAGACTATCCTATTTCTTGTGAAATGTGATGCCCACGCATGTGGAAAGACTGATTTATAATTAGATCAGGAAATTCCAGACAGACGATGGTGTGTTATAACATTGCTGCTGTTATCCCACACCACCAAGGCTGCCTTCTATTCCCAGCCGCACCCTAGAGGTTGCCCAGGAACCAATTTGTTTTGCGGGTCCTGGGAATAGGTTTGGTAACTTGAACATTTGCCTCTCTCCCCTGCCCCTAATCATAATTCCTATTCATGGAAATTTGAGGAAGGCGATGCTTAATTGAACATGATTAATAGGGAAATGGCTTTTCACCATTTCCTCCAGTTTGTGTACCAGCACAGCTGAAGAAAGAGCCAGATGATGTCAGAGCCATTACCCCTTTGTTTGTCTGAATGTTTCAATTCAATGAGTTCTTTCTCATGTGTACCAGCTACAGCATGTTTTTATTTTCCGTACAGAACAGTAACATTCATTACCCTACATAAGTGCAACAGGGCTGCCAACTCTCACGCTTTGAGCCTGAGAATCACGCCCTCAAGCAAACTCTCACGCCCTAACGCTGATCAGAAATTTCTCACGCTCTGTGGTGAGAAATTCTGTGATCAACGAAAATTTCAAAACTCGGATAAACTGCATGGTCTGCGGGTGTTGGAGAGCCGGGGCTGAGGGAAGGATGGGAGCAGAACCAGCGGCGGGAACAGATGCGGGGAGCCGGGACTGTTGAGTGATTGCGGGGCTGATGAGTCGCTCGCTGCAGCTCAGGCCATGGAGCACTCCGGACAGTGCAAGTCCCGTGCCGTCGGGGGCGTCGGAAGCGTTGTGCCGCTGCCGCTGCCACGAGAGTCTCTGTGCCGAAGGGACAGACTCTCAAAGGGAGGTGGAGAGAGAGAGAGGGGAAGGAGACAGGGAGACAGTGGGGAGAGAGAGAGGGTGGTGAGAGGAGAGAGATGGGAGAGACAGAAGGGGAGTGAATGGAGAGAGAGAGAGAGGGGGGAGAGTGAGGGGTGAGAGGGATGCTACCTGCTTTTGGTCCATACCTCCAAACCTGTCCTATCCATGTATCAGTCTAACTTTTTCTTAAATGTTGGGATGGTCCCTGCCTCAACTACCTCCTCTGGCAGCTTGTTCCATACACCCATCACCCTTTGTGTGGATAAAGTTACCCCTTAAAAAGTTGCCTCTTAAAATTACTTCATATAAAAAACATTGAAATCATACTTCTACAGTGCACTAAAACATGATTTTAATACATCAAATTTCAAAAAGTTCCTACCCTGGGAGGGGGGACACCCTTCTTCCACACCCTCTCCCCACTCGGTTGCTCCACTCCCTCACCGGGTACCCCCAAGGCCAGTTATCAGTGATCGCACAGCCTCCCCCCTTTCAAAAACGCTCCAATCCAATTTAAAGCATATATATTGCATTCAAGTGTAAGTTAAAAGAATCGCTACAGTATGCACCATATTGCGCAATTTCAAGCTGATAAATGCAAACGTTCCGTACCAATGGGAGGGGGGCACCCTCCTCCTCCCCCCTCCGGTCGCTATGCTCCCTCGGGCTTGGTCTCCCGCAATTTCTCACTCCCAACTCTCACCCAATGTTGGCAGCCCTGAAGTACAATCCCCAATTAAGTACAGTATGCATAGAAAACAGCCCTCCTGAGTGTAAATGCAAGAGTGGCCAGATTTTGGAGCTGATGTAGTCCCAGCTGTAGTTGGCCATGTTGGTCTAATGGAGCCGTTGCCCTCATTCATTCGTCCCGCAAACTGTTTTATCCCCCTCCCCCTCGCCTGGCCATCTTCAACGTTTTGGATGCAAATGAGATCACCTTTTATTCTTCCATCTCTTGAGTACAGATGTTTTTTATTTCCAACAATAAACTTTATTCAGAATAAAAAAATATCTACAAAACAAGAAGAGTGCAAACACGTTTCCAGCATTCTCAGCATCGCCACGTTCGTTAGTGTCATCATTGATAGTGTTGGTAAACTCTCCCTAAACCAGGTACCCTTGCCCCTCATGTACCCCTCACCACTGGGTGATATCGCTTCCCTTGTTTGAGGGGTTTCCCCAACGGACTCTGCCCCTCAATGTCCAGCAGCACGAGGGCCCAAGTCAATCTCGGGATATATCCTTGCCCTAGGATCATTGAGGCTCTGTAGCTCTGACTCCTGGAGGGGGGTTGCACAGTGATGCAGTGGTAGTGTTACTGCCCTACAGTGCCAGAGACCAAGGTTCCATGCTGACTACGGGCGCTGTCTGTGCAGAGTTTGCACGTTCTCACTGTGACCGTGTGGGTTCTCTCCGGGTGCTCCGGTTTCCTCCCACATTCCAAAGGCGTGCAGGTTTGTAGGTTAATTGGCTTCTGTAAATTGCCCCTAATGTGTAGGATGCAAAACTGGGATATCATAGAACTAGCGTACGAGTGATCAGAATGGACATGATGGGCCAAAGGACCTTTAACCCACATTGTATCTCTAAACTAAACTAAACTAAACTTTTTCATGAGGAGCCGTAAGAAAAGTCTTCAGTATTTACTGGGCCTTCCTTAACTCCCTCAATTGTGACATACTCAAAACAAATCTTGAATTTGCTCTTTTCCCTTTGAAAAACTGTCTGACTGTCTAATTGTTATAAAAGTGTTTGTTGCTGGGTCCTCGATGATGGATTTCAACATTTAGATGACAAACGAAACTCTTAATAACTCTCCAAGTTCTCGCTCTTTCTTTTGTTTGTTAATTGCTTGTTTCTGAAAATCTGATGTCTAAAGGTGATGAATCCTAAAATTTAAAACTCATTTAAATAGAGTGTTAGTTATATAGCACATAACTAGCACATTGGCCTACTTTGTCCTTGCTTACCCAGTCGTTGGGCTGGTGCCATTTGCCTGCATTTGGCCCAGAGTAGCTTACTAAAGCTTTCCTATCCATATATCTGTCCAAATGTCTTTTAAAAGTCGTACATGTATCTGCTTCTATAGCTTGCCCTGGCAGCTTATTCCAGATTAAGATGACCCTTGGAGTGAAAAGGTTGCCCCTGAGGTCCCTCTTAAATTTCTCACCTTTCACCTATGTCCTTTAGTTTTAGAATCCTCTTCCCTTGGAGATAAAAAATAAATATTGTGTGTTTTCACTTTATCTATGCCCGTCATGATCTTATTCACCTGAATAATGTCACCCCCCTCACCTTCTAAGCCTTCTAACCAAACAAAAGTGTCCCAGCCTATTCAGCCTCTCCCTATAACGCAAGCCAGCAAGCCCACGTAACATTGCTGGATTTTGTGCAGGACAAAACTGAACAAAATGAATTTGGCTTAATACTAATTTTTAAATTATGGATGTAATCTCTAAGGTCTAGCCATTATTTATCCTCCAATGTACAACACTAAAACAGATTGTCCAGTCATTAGTGAAAATTGCTGTTTGTGGAACCTTTCCATTTGAAAATCTGCGCCTTTTCCAACAAAATAATATGATTTCACTTCAGAAGCGATCATTGCTGCATGATCCTCTGGCCGTAAGCTCCTTTGGATTAGATATTGCATGCAAATCATTTCCAAAAAACACCAAAAGAGATGACTGAGCAAGGCAATAATGGGCGACACAAGAGATCACAGATACTGGAATCTTGCGCAAAAAAACCCCAGACTGCTGGAGGAGAGAGAAAAGACTTTGCCTTCCATCACAGTGAGGAGGAGATTCACTGTGATGGATGTTTGTGTGAATTGAATTGTTTGTGTGTCTTGTAGAAATTGTTTCTGTTTGTATGGCTGTAGAAACAGAGTTTCGTTTGAGCCTCATTTCAGGTTCAAATGACAATTAATAAATATTGTATTGTGTTATTAAACTCAGTGGGTCAGGCAACATCCGTGGGGGGAAATTCAATGATATTTGGGGTAGGGACCCTTCTTTAGGCTGGGTCATTTTTGTTGTTGTTCACATTAATGGTCACACCATGTGTATGAAGGAACTGCAGATGCTGGTTGAAACCAAAGATAGGCACAAAATGCTGGAGTAACAGCATCTCTGCAGAGAAGGAATGGGTGACGTTTCGGGCCGATACCCTTTTTCAGACTGGTTCTTCAGAATGTTTGCACCACAATGGGATGAAGGTAACAATCTGGTGAAGATGGCAGTGCATTCAGTTATACATTTAAGGCTGCTACTGGTTTGGTTTCTTTATATTTTACTCTCCTGTATTCCTTAATATCAAGAAACTGAAGGGAGACAAATGGCTGATAAGACTCACTGAAGATGTTTGAAACAGTTGACCATGGCGGAAATAGGTCGAAGGTGCTCGTTTGATGAAAAAGCCAAGTTCTTTGAGCAAGAAGGAAATGTGTTGTAACTAGGTGGAAAGGATGGGTAGATAATCCTAACGTTAGAATGGCAACGTGTTGAAGAAGACACAAAGCGCTGGAGTAACTCAGCGGGTCAGGCAGCACCTCTGGAGATCATGGATAGGTGATGTGTCGTTGACTTCCCTTTTTCAGACTACATTCACCCAGAGATGCTGCCTGACCTGCTGAGTGCTGTCTTTTTGCAGTGATATCTATTGCGCTGCTTCAAGTAAGAGTTTCATTGTTCAGTTTCGGGACATGTGACAATGGAACACTCTTGACTCTCTTGTCTATTAGTCACAAGGAGAGATTGGAGAAACTTGAATTAGACAATAGGCGCAGGAGTAGGCCATTTAGCCCTTCGAGCCTGCACCGCCATTCAATGTGATCATGGCTGATCATCCCCAATCAGTAACCCGTTCCTGCCTTCTCCCCATATCCCCTGACTCCGCTATTTTTAAGAGCCCTATCTAGCTCTCTCTTGAAAGCATCCAGAGAACCTGCCTCCACCTGAGGCAGAGAATTCCACAGACTCACCACTCTCTGTGAGGAAAAAGTGTTTCCTCGTCTCCGTTCTAAATGGCTTACTCCTTATTCTTAAACTGTGGCCCCTGGTTCTGGACTCCCCCAACATCAGGAACATGTTTCCTGCCTCTAGCCTGTCCAAGCCTTTAACAATCTTATATGTTTCAATGAGATATCCTCTCATCCTTCTAAACTCCAGAATGTACAAGCCCAGCTGCTCCATTCTCTCAGCATATGACATATAAACAAATTGTTTTCGTTTAAATGCTGGGGGCTGAGGAGACAGCTGATAAAAGGATATAACATTTACGAGTGGCATTAGGTGGGTTAGATGGTCAGAACTTTATTCCTAGGATGGAAATGCCAGAGTAGAGGGGACTGCTTTAAGATGAGAGGGGCAAAAAAATGAATGGGGCAAGTTATTTTACAGAGGGTGGTGAGTGCGAGGCGTGCTCTGTCAGGGGTGGTGGTAGAAGCAGATATGGTAGTCACAAAATGCTGGAGTAACAGCGGACCAGGCAGCATATCTGGAGAGAAGCAATTGGTGACGTTTCGGGTCGAGACACTTCAGTCTGAAGATGTGGTCTCGACTTGAAACATAATAATAATAATAAATTTTATATTTAATGGGCGCCTTTCATACAAAATCTCAAGGACACCTTACATAGTTCGGAAAATAAAAACATATAATCGGAGTAAAACAAGTAATTAAAGACATCACAATGACACAAATTAAAAACAGAATTCAATCCAAAAACAGAAAATCAAAGACACACTGTGAAGAGAGAGCAGCGGCAACCAATTCGTGCCAGCGTCCACTCTCTCTTCACGGCAGCCATCTTGGACACAGACCTACAAGACTACAATTAGACAAAAAAATCATCCCCCCACAGTGGATAGCACTGTGGAGGAAGGCACAATGTCCAGTCCCCACCCCATGTTCACCCCAAAGTCAGGCCTATTGGGGCCACCGCAATTGCATCACCCATTCTTTCTCTCCAGAGATGCTGCCTGTCCCGTTGAGTTAATCCAGCATTTTGTGTCTGTCCGGTTTAAACCAGCATTTGCAGTGCCTCCGCGCACAGGATATGATAATGGTGTTTCAAAGGCTTTTAGATAGACACACGAATATGGGTTATGTGTGGGCAGAGAGTAGTTTAATCTGGCATCGTAGGGCTTGTTCTTTCTGCGATGACTAGGAATCGAGGTGGCCTTGATGACTGTACCCAAGATGGTTGAAAGCATTCGGAATGGAGTCGCTCGAAGCTCTGGTTACAGTTTCTATACCTTAGCAGAGGCCCCACAGACAGGAGAGCAGGCATTGTATAAACAAAATCCCTGCTCAGTAAAGAAAGTGTGATTAGCTTTCATCTGCAGACTTGTTTTTCTTGTTTGAAAGCTGTGGGCAACCTCATAGGAACCATCATTTTGTGATCCAATTTAATAAGTATTTAGAAATACGATGGTTAGTTACAGTCAGAAGTATGGAATAGGACTAAGCTAATTCTGATTATTTTTACATTTCAATTCTTGTAATCACCATGTTTTTTTATTGCTATGGTTCACCAGAACATAAGAATGTTTCTCAGCAAAGCTGGTAATAAAACACTGCAGTTAAAGCAAATGCACTGAAGCATATTACACATGCCTGCATGTGGTAATGCACTCAGGGAAATTATAGTTTAAACTGAAGGCAATGCTTGTGGTTGTGTGGAATTGTAGTCAGACATGGACAGATTTAGCATTGAGCGGGCACTCTTTATTTGTGAGCACGTTGGCTCGTAGCTTCCAGCAGATACAGTTTTCATTCAACGTGGATGTGTAGGAAGGAACTGCTGTTGTTGGTTTAAACCGAAGATCGACACAAAATGCTGGAGTAACTCAGCGGGGAAGGCAGCATCTCTTGGTGACGTTTCGGGTCGAGTCTGAAGAAGGGTCTCGACCCGAAAAGTCACCCATTCCTTATCTCCAGAGATGCTGCCGGTCCCGCTGAGTTACTCCAGCATTTTGTGTCTTATCTTCATTCAATGTGGAAATCCCTACGTTGCTTTTCTGCGCTGCTGGCTTCTTTTTAAATACAGGTGCACAACCTTTTATCCGAAAGCCTTGGGACACTTCTCGGATTTCGGAATTTTTCGGATTTCCGAATGGAAGATTTTTAGCGTAGATTAGGTAGGTAGCGCGGGCGGCTTGAAAAGTCTGGAGCGGCTGCCTCCTCCCCGGAGACCAGGGAATCATTGTAAATCATTGCTTAAATGTTAGTCAGTTAGTTTGGAGGGATTTTATGTGAAGGGGGGGGGGGGGGGGGGGTGAAGGGGGAAACTTTAATTCTTAGTCCCCTACCTGGTCGGAGAGGCGGGGAGCGGGCAATGCCTTACCGGGTCACCGTGCAGTAAGCTCCGGAGCGCTGTGGCCGCCGACTCCCAACATCGCGGAGCTGGGGCTGCGGGCGTCCGGCCGCGGGCGGCGCCGGTTGGAGCTCCGACCCCGGCAACTCTACCCCTGGCTGCGCGGCGCTCCAAATCCAGCGCCGCCCGCGGCCGGACGCCCGCAGCACCAGCTCCGCGATGTTGGGAGTCGGCGGCCACAGCGCTCCGGAGCTTACTGCACGGTGACCCGGTAAGGCATTGCCCGCTCCCCGCCTCTCCGACCAGGTAGGGGGCTAAGAATTAAAGTTTCCCCCTTCACCCCCACCCCCTCCCCCTCACATAAAAGCCCTCCAAACTAACTGACTAACATTTAAGCAATGATTTACAGATGTTTAAGTGTCTCCCCGGTCTCCGGGGAGGAGGCAGCCGCTACAGTAGTACAGACCTGGGTTGACCGTGGGTCGTTTCGGGTCAAGTTTGGCGCCAAACACGAGCTTTGGTGTGTAGATGACATCCTGGAAAAAATGTCCGGTTTTCGGAGCTTTTCGGTTTCCGGAACTCTGGATAAAAGGTGTGCATCTGTACCAATTAAACTGAAAATGCCTGTCAAGCTGCACTATTAAATAAATTAAATGGCATGAAGTTCCTGTGGTCATCATTGATGTGCACGAATATCACAAATGGGTAGGGCTTATATATTGCAATTTTGCAATTATTAAATCATAATTATAACCAGCTATCCATTTCCTACTTAAGATTTATCTTGACAGATGTCAAGTCTAATTTCCATATCTCTTAGTGTCATAGAATCATAGTGTAGAAACAGGCCCTTCGGCCCAACGTGTCCACACCGACCAACATGTCCCATCTACATTAGTCCCGCTTGCCTGCATTTGGTCCATATCTCTCTAAACCTATCCTATCCATGTACCTGTCTTATTGCTTCTTAAACGTTGCGATAAACTTCTTGAACTGCCTTAACTACCTCCTCCGGCAGCTTGTCCCATACACCCCCAATCCCATTGTGTGAAAAAGTTACCCCTCAGATTCCTATTAAATCTTTCCCCCTTCAACTTCAACCTATGCCCTCTGCTTCTCGAATCAGGGGATATGGTGAGAAGGCAGGAACGGGGCACTGATTGTGGATGATCACATTAAATGGCGGTGCTGGCTCGAGAGGCCTACTCCTGCACCTATTGTCTATTGTCCTCTCCTCTCACTTTAAACTGATGTGCTCCAGTTTAAGACTCCACTGTCCAAGGATAAAAACTCTATTACATATCCTAATTTTATATTATAATTCTATGAACATCTATAATGTCAGCCCACAGCCTCCTATGTTCCAGTGAGAATAAACCAAGCCTATTCAATCTCTCCTAACCACAGGCTCACATCGCGGAGGATCTCTATGCACGGCCCATTGCTACCACATCCTTTCTGCAGTGTGAGAAGCAGAACAGTAAATAATACTTCAAGTGTGGTCTAACCAACGTTTTTTACAACTGAAACACGAGGTTTTGTGCTCAACACCTCAGCCTATGAAGGCAAGCATTCCGAATAGCCTCTTCAATGCCCAATCCACCTGTGTCGCCACTTTCAGGGAGTTATTGACTTGCATTGCAAGGTCTCTCTGTACATCAATACTCCAGAGGTCCATGCAATTCACTCTATTATTAAAATGTGATTTTCCAAAGTACATTACCTTTTACTTGTCTTGATTAAATCCCATTTGTCATTTGTCCATCTTCCTGGCTGCTCTATGTCCTACTGTGCCCTTGGACATGCCTCTTCACTGTCAGTGGCTCCACTCATTTTTGTGTCATCTGAAAGCTGACTGAATAGACCTGCGAATTTAGCTGGAGTGGAGACCTGTGCTAGGATAGATTGAATAGGCTTGGTTAATTCTCACTGAAATATAGGGGGCTGCTGGCTGACACTACAGATGTTCATAGAATTATAATTCTAAATAGGTAGGTAGGAACTGCAGATGCTGGTCTAAACCAAAGATTTAAAGTCTGAAGAGGGGTCTCGACCCAATATGTCACCTATTCCTTTTCTCCAGAGATGCTGCCTGAGTTACTCCAGCTTTTGGTGTCTATCTTCAGATACGTTCTAATCCAGGCCATTTTCTATGTGTTGCAAGCAACAATGCAACAATTCCCACGGTACAGCTTTTGTTACCAATAAAACACCATTCTGCTGCAACCTGTCATCAAGCCAATTATGTGTAGACATGAGGTGAGTTGTGATGTGCTTTGATTCACTTAAGGGCCTGTCCCACTTTCGCGAGCTTTTCGGAGACTGCTGGCACCTGTCATAGGTCGGCGAAGATTTTCAACATGTTGAAAATTCAGCGGCGACCAGAAAGACGCTACGACTCTTTGGGTGGCTAGGTGACCTCTCACGACCATACAGTCGACCACTGGCGACCTCTCACGACCATACAGACGACCCCTGGCAACATGTCGCGGGGAGTCATCAGGGGGCATGTCGCCAGGGGTCGCCTGTATGATCGTGAGAGGTCACCTAGTCACCCAAAGAGCCGTGGCGTCTTTCTGGTCGCCGCTGAACATGTTGAAAATTTTCGGCGACCTATGACGGGTGCCGGCTATCGCCGAAAAGGTCGCGTAAGTGGGACAGGCCCTTTACAGGATCATTTGTCAAGGCCAAACGTTATTGCCCATTCAAAGGTCTGGCAAGTTGCTGGGACTACAGTCGTCTTACAGAACTCTCTCAGCGCTGTTGGGGAAAGATTTCTAGTGTTTAGACCGACACATGATGAAGGGCTGCTGTATCTCCAATTCAGGACAGTGTACATCTGTTCCGTTATTAGTCCGAGGATTTATAAATTTGAAAGGTGCTTTGGAAGTGCCATGTTGCGTCACACTACAGCACAGTCCAGGTCCTTCAGCCCACAATGTATGTGCCGAATATGATGCCAAGTGCTCCTCTGCCTGCATGTGATCCATATTCCTCCAGTCCCTGCATATCCATGTGCCTGTCCAAAAGCCCCTTCAATGCCACTATCACATCTGCCTTGACCACTGTCCCAGGCATTAAAAGAAAAAAGCCCCACACACCACCTTTAAGCTTTGTACTTCTCACTTTAAACCTCTGCCCTCAAGTCTTTGAATTTCCACCTGGGAGGGACAGGTTCTGGCACGCTACCCTATCTAGGCATCATAATTATATATGAAGAAGGGTTTCGGCCCGAAACGTTGCCTATTTCCTTCGCTCCATAGATGCTGCCGCACCCATTGAGTTTCTCCAGCACTTTTGTCTACCTTCGATTTTCCAGCACCTGCAGTTAATTCTTAAACATCATAATTTTATAAACTGCTTTCAGATCTCCTCTCGGCATCTGATGAAATGCTCCAGAAAAAATTATCCAAGTTGATCCAACCTCTCCTTATAGTTAATACCGTCTATTCCAGGCAGAATTCTGCTAAACCGCATCTGCCCCCTCTCTAATGCCTCCACATCTTTCCAGTGATGGGGCGACCAGAACTGCCTGCAATACCCCAAACGCAGCCTAACAAAATGTCTATAAAGCCACAACATGACTTCCTGACTCATATAGTCAGTGCTGGAGAAACTCAGCGGGAACAGCAGCATCTATGGAGCGAAGGAAATAGGCAACGTTTCGGGACGAAACCCGAAGGGTTTCGGGACGAAACATTGCCTATTTCCTTCACTCCATAGATGCTGCTGCTCCCGCTGAGTTTCTCCAGCATTTTTGTCTACCTTCGATTTTCCAGCATCTGCAGTTCCTTCTTAAACTCTTATAGTCAGTGCCCTGACTAATGAAGGCAAACTACCATATACGGTCTTTACTGTGCAATTTGTGGAAGGAGCAAGCTGCTGTCCCACTTGACGAGTTTAGAAGAGTTTAGGAGAGTTTGAAAAAAATGTCATGTTGAAGACTTCCTTCCACCTCCTTCGACTATGTTGAAGACTAGCTTCGGGAAAATTGGACACCGAATGGTGGAGAGTGAAGACGACCTCCTTCGATCTCCTTCGACCTCCCTTTGACTATGTTAGAGACTATTTACGACTACCTTCGACTACCCTCGATTACCTACGACTAACATGCCGACCTACTACGACCTACTTTGACCAAACCTACGAGTAAAAAAATAATCTATTTTATCCATGGCGACCTTTTTTTTACTCGCGGGCATTTTTCAACATGTTGAAAAAAATCGCCCAGACCTAGCTGAGGCCTCGAGTACGTGGGGACCACTCTCGAACATGAAGGAGAGTTACAAAGACCTCCTAGGACCTCGTGTTGACCATGCTGCGAGTATGAGTCGAGGGTAAACTCGCCTGAACTCGCGGATTAGGTCGCCGCTATGGGACAGCCCCTTTAAGTGTCGCAGTGGTTAAGGGAATGTTCATTGTAAGGGTATCGATTTACCAGGCAATTTTGAGCCAGTGTTGTTCTGTTTTGTGACTCTGCGGAATAAGATTTGTCACAAACAAGTTCTACAAGCGTTGCTAGTGTTGGAATGCTCCACAGCTATATGCATAGAGTTGATGTCGAGGGCTTTCTCTTCAGGCACAAAACTTAATTAAGCACATGGGTCTGTGGTTGATTCAGAGTTCAGTTGTCTGGTCAGGAAATGAAGCAAATGTCTATCAGAGCCTGCAGTCATTCAGAAATCAGTGAATCAGAATGGACGGTGTCAATGTAGAAGTGAAGTGCACAATATTTCATGTTTGTTTTACGTCGGTTAAGTGCTCTCTGTTTGTGCACGCTTAATAACTACTTTAAGCTTGACAGATCAGGGCAGTTCACCCTGTTATCCTGCCAACATTCATCCCTGAAGCTAGAGCAGTAACACAGATTTTCTGTGTTGTTTCTTTTGGAGGCTTGTTATATCCTGTGCTATTAAAAAGTTATGATATCTAAGAACCCCTTCCCCCTACTTGAAGATTTGACCATAGTACGTCAGTTTTGGTCGCTGTATTTTCAGACCATGCTTGCATCATTTTTGCCTTTACTAATTCATTGAGCATGGATTCATCGAGCTTTGAGGGGACACATGTTTACAGAGGAGAGGTGACTGTTCCTCAATGTGAACGGGATGGTGGCGCAGCGGTAGAGTTGCTGCCTTAGAGACCCGGGGTTGATCCTGCCTACGGGTGCTGTCTGCACGGCGTTTGTACCTTCTCCCCACGATTTGCGTGTGTTTTCTCCTAGATCTTCGGTTTCCTCCCGCAGTCCAAAGATGTGTAGGTTTGTAGGTTAAATGGCTTGGTGTAAATGTAAATTGGCTCTAATGTGTGTGTGTGTGTAGGTTGTGTTAATATGTGGGGATTGCTGGACGGCACGGACTCGGTGGGCTGATAGGCCTGTTTCCGCATGTATCTCTAAACTGAACTAAAACTTCTATCCTTTGTTAGGAAATGTTTACGAGGTTCTCTGGATGCTTTCAAGAGAGAGCTAGATAGGGCTTTTAAAGATAGCGGAGTCAGGGGATATGGGGAGAAGGCAGGAACGGGGATGGGGATAGGGATGATCAGCCATGATCACATTGAATGGCGGTGCTGGCTCGAAGGGCCGAATGGCCTACTCCTGCACCTATTGTCTATTGTCTATTGATATGATACGATAGAACTTTAGGAGGGAATTTGATCTGCCAACAGTCATAAAAACCAAAGGGTACATGAAACATGAAATTAAAGTGACAAGTGGAAAGGATTGGGGATGTGCAAATATTTGGAAGGGGGAGAGGGGACATTAGTCTGATAGTTGCATTAATGTGCACCCCTGTAATAAAAGGAGTTGCATTAATATGCTGTACTGTCGAGTCACTGTATAATTGACCCCCTTCCCCAGAAGGTTTGATTTTTCTCTTTTGAGATCATTCTTCATCTTGTGGGATTAACGCTGGTTTTAATGTCAAGCTGCTGAATCTACCAGGTCATGCATCCTTGAGGATGCTGTCATGAACCCTCTTGGAGCTCACGGTGATCCCTGTAACTTGAAGATATATTGAAGTTGTACATTGTTTTCGTGACCTTTGGCTTCAAGTGACATTGCAAAATTAGATCAAATCTCTCGTGAAGCAAGGAATTAATGATAATATCCCCAGGGACCAGTTGTTTGATAGCCAAGTTAGCAGGCCAAGAAGTTAGGTTTTTATTTTTTCCCCGTGATCTGGTCTAATATATCAGTTATTTCCTCAAACTAAAAGCCAGCTTCGTGAAAAATATTAACTGGAATGATCCTTCAAATGGTACTTCAGGGACTCCTGAAATCTTGTTCTGATTTCCATATGCAATGCTTGAGGAATGTTGCTGCATCTAATGGGCCATTAAATTAAAATTTCCCTTTCCCCTCTTGGGTAAAGTATTTAATTGACACCATTAGGAGAAGCAAGGGGGTCCCAACACTCTAACCAATAAAGCTCGACAACATAAAACTACTATCTTGATCATTATCAATGTGCTACTTTAGGGACTTGCTTCTATACTGTTTGGTCATTGTATTTCTTGTATTTTAGCAGCAATTGCACTTTATTTCATTGACTGTAAAAGCTCTTTACAGCATTCTGAGGTTGTGACGCAAGCCTGAGCAATAACATATGTTTCTGGGGAGATTCCAATAACTAGTGTGCGGTTCAGTGGCACAGTGGGAGAGCTGCTGCTTCACTGCTCCAGAGACCAGGTTCGATCCTGACTGTGGATGCTATCTGTGTGGAGTTTGTACATTCTCCCTGTTAAGCCCCTGTCCCACTTAGGAAACCTGAACGGAAACCTCTGGAGACTTTGCGCCCCACCCAAGGTTTCCGTGCGGTTCCCGGAGGTTGTAGGTGGTTGCCGGAGGTTGCAGGTAGTGGAAGCAGGTAGGGAGACTGACAAAAACCTCCGGGAACCGCACGGAAACTTTGGGTGGGGCGCAAAGTCTCCAGAGGTTTCCGTTCAGGTTTCCTAAGTGGGACAGGGGCGTTTCCTCCAGGTGCTCCGGTTTCCTCCCACATTCCAAAGACGTGCGGGTTTGTAGGTTAATTGGCCCTCTGTAAATTGCCCCTAATGTGTAGAGTGGATGAGAAAGTGGGATATCATAGAACTAGTGTGTGGAGTGATTGAAGGTCAGCATGGACTCGGTGGGCCGAAGGGCCCGTTTCCACTCTGAATCTCTAAAAATAACTTTAAAAAATATGATTTTCCACCAGTGAAGGTTTAACTTTTTCAGGCTGAACTTTTGCAGAAATCTTTCTGGAATCTTGGGTAAAATCAGATAAAGAGCTTTCTTTGACGACAGCCCTAGACTGATGTACTGCCCATATGGTGGACTGGAAATGTTGAGACACTAAAATAAACTTATCCATTCATCATTATAAAAAAAAAAAATCATTGAGCCATTGGAAGTGCTTTATTCACCAATAGTAAACATTGTTTTTCCCTGTTCAACAATTTTTCTTGGAGTACATTCATGAAGTATTGCTGGCATTTCTGCCCCAACTGAGCTGTCTGACATGGTTGGTTATTTCAGACGGCAATTAGGAATCAACATTCAGTTGGCAAATGGAGTTTGGCATTGCAGATTTTGTGAAATAATTGAAAGCCTCTCCCACTTTCCACCTGGGAACCCTATGGAATGGTAAGTATAATCTAAAGTTTATAAACCAAACTTTTGGCGTCAGAAGTTCAGATTCAGATTCAGATTCAGATTCAATTTTAATTGTCATTGTCAGTGTACAGTACAGAGACAACGAAATGCATTTAGCATCTCCCTGGAAGAGCGACATAGCTCAAATCAGAACAAAGGGGTGAGGATTAATCTTTTTAAAGAGGACTTCTGTCTCTTTCCTTCATAAATAGACTTGCAAGATTTGGATTCTAGGAAGCCTAACCAGCAAACTTGCCCGAGGAGCTTTATAAAATAGCCGATGATCCCATTCACTTCCAGCTGGCAATGGATACTGATTTATCCAGGTCCACCCATGAGTTAGTGCAGCATGCCTTGGTGACTATGATGGATGCTCTGCCTCCAGGACTGTTAGATGGTTTAACCCTAGAGGAGATTAACTTGGTAGCCACGCCATCTACATCAAAATTAATCCTGCCTGTTTCCACGAGGATATCCAGTAGGTTGCAGTGATCGAATGCGTAGGGAGGAATTGCAGATGCTGGATTAACCGAAGATAGACACAAAAAGCTGGAGTAACTCAGCGGGACAGGCAGCATCTCTGGAGAGAAGGAATGGATGATGTTTCGGGCCAAGACTCTTCTACAGACTATTCAGGGGAAAGGGAAATGAGAGATGTAGACAGTGATGTAGAGAGATATAGAACAAATGAATGAAATATATGCAAAAAAAAGTGATGATTATAAAGGAAACAGAGTGAGGCTAAACGCAAATTGGAGGAACAGCATTTTATATTTTACTTGGGCAGGTATGAATATTGATTTCTCTAACTTCAAGTAACCCCTGCATTCCTTCTCTCTCCATCCCTCCCCCACCCAAGTCACACCAGCTTCTCGTTCTCACCTAGCAAACAGTTAACAATGGCCTATTTCCTTTATCATCTTTTTTTTTGCATATCTTTAATTCATTTGTTCTATATCTCTCTACATCAAGTCTATATCTCTCGTTTCCGTTTCCCCAGAATAGTCTGAAGAAGGGTCTCGACCCAAAACGTCACCCATTCCTTCTCTCCAGAGATGCTGCCTGTCCCGCTGAGTTACTCCAGCATTTTGTGTCTATCTTATGTTGCAGTGATCGTCAGCTTTATAATAGGTTGTCGGCTCTGAAACCTGTGGGTGCTTTGACTCTATGGTGGCAGCACTGCACCAGAGACCCGGTTTCAGTCCCGCCATCCGATGCTGAATATGTGGAGTTTGCACGTTCTCCCTGTGACCATATGGGTGTGCTCCAGTTTCTTCCCACACCCAAAAAATGATTTGGTGATGTTTCGGGTTGGGACTCTTCAGTTTGAAGAAGGGTCCCGACCCAAAACGTCACTTATCCGTGTTCTCCACTGATGCTGCCTGACCCACTGAGTTATTCCAGCACTTCACCTTTTTTTGTAAACCTGCATCTGCGGTTCTTGGTTTCTCAAAATGGTTTGATTGATCAGCTATTGTAAATTTTCCCGAATGTGTAGGTGATTGGTAGAATATGAGGAGGGTGGGGTGGTGGTGGTTGGTGGGCAGTTGAAAATGTGGGATAAGATAGTAAGATTAAACGAGAACTTACCAGTTTGAAGTTTGATCTTTATTTTATGAGGAGTAACGTTGAGGGATTACGTGAGAAGACCCCGCCAGCCCGCATGCAATTCAATCTTCAAAGCAGCGGTGTGAAATCACAGATAACAGTTGATGAACTGAATATAGTAAGATTCGAGAACTTAGAACTACCAGCTGATCTTTATGAGAGAGGGTTGGGAGCGGAGGGCACGTAATCCCCCAACGTTACTCCTCATAAAATAAAGATCAAACTTCAAACTGGTAAGTTCTCATTTAATCTTACTATTTTACTTCGGTGTCACTTACTGACAACGTGAAGATTTTGAAGCTCTGTGATTTCATGCCGTGGAAACGAGTCCATGCATCACTCACTGCATCAATTGACCAAATTCAATCCGCCGATCGGTGTGTAAGTCCCAATGTGGTTGAGATTGGCTGCCTCACCTGGCCTCGGCACCATATTCCCGGGGGGGGGTGGGGGGGGGGGAGGGGAGGGGGGAATGACAACTTCCAGGGAGTATTTCAAGTGCGCCCACGTAATTCTGTCTGGATTAAAGGAGGCGCTGGACCACCAGTTGCCGGATAATCGGTGGTGGACCCGCACTTGAATTTAAACTTCACGTCAGTCATGATGGAATTCAAAGATAGACACAATAAGATGGAGTAACTCAGCGGCTCAGACAGCATTTCTGGAGAAAAGGAATAGTTGCCGTTTTGAGTTGAGGCCCTTCTTTAGACTTTTCTCCAGAGATGCTGCCTGACCCGGCTGAGTTACTCCAGCTGTTTGTGTCTACAGTTTAAACCAACATCTGCTGTTCCATCCTGCACATGATGCAATTCAAATTTATCTCCAGGTCAGCAGTCCATGCCTAAATATAGTTTATTTTTTATTTTTTATGTGTTTTATTAGAAGTAGTGTACAATAATATAAGACATGAATAACATATTAAATTTCATGTACAACTTCTTATTTTAAATTTAATAGTAAAAAAAGAAAGAGTGAGAGAAGCAAGAAATAGAGAAAAAGAGAATATTATATAAAGTAGTGATATTATTAGTTCGAGCGGAGATAGAAAAGGGGCTGTATAGCCCGAAGGAGAAAACAAAAAGGTGTGAAATAAGGAAAAAAAAGAGAAGAAAGAAGAAAAAAGAGAGATAAAAAGAGAATTGAAGTGATATACCTACTTTGTATCTTTACCCACCCCTTCACCCGGTCCTGAAACTGTTAATTTCTAAATAGAAAGAATTAGAATAGAATAGAATAGAATGCAATTTATTGTCATTCAAACCTAGGTTTGAACGAAATATCATTTCTACAGTTTTTTACATTACAAAACAATCCAAGACCCACACTTAACACAGTTAAATATAGTTAAGTACCTTATTTTGTATCCTGTACATAGAGCAACACAGGTCAATTGGCCTACAATGTCCATGCCAAACATTGTCAGGTTAAACTAATCTTTTCTGCCTCCGCACAATCCATAATCCCTCTATTTCCTACATATCTAAAAGCCTCTTAAATGCCACCATTGTATACTCTTTCCTGCCTGGGACTGCCTCCTTATTTGCTTAAAGGTCTATCTCAAATTGTCTTTTCCTTTATTACTTTTGAAGCTGTGTGTTTACCTGGTGTTGAGACTTTGCAAGTGAGCTTTCTGTTTAACTGTAAATAAGGTGGTGTGTAGCACTGTTTCGGTGTAATACCAAGTTGAAGGAAGTTTTAGACTAGAATGTGTCAAGATTTCATACAGTCTGCATGGTTTCCAAAGGAGAAAAACAAGCTGAGGGAGGGACTCAGTGGATCAAGCATCATTTTTGGAGTTGACTATCACTTTGTCTCTACTGACTCGCTGAGTTCCTCCAGAATGTTTACTCCAGATTCCACCATCCGCAGCCTCTTACGCAGCCTCATTTCCTAAAGAGTTGGCTTCTATGTTGCTGGCAATTTCTATGAAGAAATAGCTTCTCGGTCCTGGGTCACGCTGCCAGTTCACAGTGGACTAGACTTGTGTGTTTTTAAAGCAATGACATGGGTTGCATTTGGTAGATCAACAACTTCAGACCTTGGCAAATACTATTCCCACAAGATCCCAGAGTGTAGTCATGATTTCCTTTGACCTATCTCATTGCAGCCAGTGGACATTTTAAAATCTGCACTTTCTCTGCATCTGTTAGCCCCTGTCCCACTTAGGAAACCTGAACGGAAACCTCTGGAGACTTTGCGCCCCACCCAAGGTTTCCGTGAGGTTCCAGGAGGTTGCAGGTAGTGGAAGCAGGTAGGGAGACTTACAAAAACCTCCGGGAACCGCACGGAAACCTTGGGTGGGGCGCAAAGTCTCCAGAGGTTTCCTAAGTGGCACAGGGGCATAATAATGCTGTAACACTATGTACTACACTTACTTTTCTTTCTGTGCACGACCTGTTATAATTTTGTGTGGCTTGATCCCTCTCCTGTATAGTATGGTTTGACTGGACAACGAGCAAACAAAGCTTTTCACTGTACCTCGGTGCACATGGCAATAATATACCAACGCTGAAGGCCAATAAAATAGAAGGGTCTCGGTCCCAAACGTCACTCATTCCTGCTCTCCAGAGATGCTCCCTGTCCCACTGAGTCACTCCAGCTTTTTGTGTCTACCCCATCAGTAAATATATTCAGCATATTTGGATCAAATTGAATCATAATTATTTATCCAAAGGAAAGCCTTTCACAACTTGATCTACTTTTCCAGCTTTGGATTGGTTCAGTGTGGATGGATTTCAGGAAAATAGGGTCCTCAAGCTTAGTGCTGGTTGCTGATGTTTTTGAATCTCATGACTAAGAATGTTTAAGTCTTCCACAAGAGCAAGGGAAATGTAGTTAGCCCAATCAATGAAGGCATGCCTTCAACTGCCTCAATGTTCATTCATTTTAAAGGACATGAACCCTTCTGACAAAGCGAATGCTTACTGTTCATCTCTCATTATCCTGTAGCTAGACACATGTGGCAGTAAAGTACTATTGAAGCATTGAAGAGAAGCTGGTGGTCAACACCTCCCCTCAATCAGCTCTCTCTGGTGAAGGTATTTGTACCGTCCTCTGCGGATGGGAAGTTCCATGGTGTTGACCTGGTGATGATACAGGAACAGCAGTACAACTGCAAGCCAGGCACAGATTTGACGTGGTCTCGACCCGAAACGGATCTCAAGAAGGGTCTCGACCCAAAACATCACCCATTCCTTCTCTCCAGAGATGTTGCCTGGCCTGCTGAGTTACTCCAACATTTTTGTGTCTATCTTCGGTTTAAACCAGCATCTGCAGTTCCTCCCTACACAGATATGACGTGGTTGGGAGTGACATTCCTTGGATCTGCTGCTCTTTTCCTTTGTGGGAGAGGCCACAGACTGGGAGATGATTTTGATGAAGCCTTGGCAGATAACTGCAGTGCTCTCTGTGACTAGCATGGCGAGCTGATGGTACATGATGTCGTAATCGTATGGTTGTGAACTGCGATACATCTCTAACAGCCATAACCACCTTTAGTGATAGGTTTGACTGCAGCAGACTATACTCCCATAATAAGGGGGTCTTTGATGTAATGTTAAATGTTGACATGATATCTATGCAGATCGTTGTCACCAGTTTGGCATAACCAGTCATTCAGCCATTACTATCTGTATTGAAAAGACTGGTGTTGCCTGCTTTACAATAGATGTTGTACTTAAAAGCACTGTTTAGTTTGGAGATAGACAATAGACAATAGGTGTCTGTGTCTCTGTTTGTCTGTCTGTCTGTGTCTCTGTCTGTCTGTGTCTCTGTCTGTCTGTCTGTCTTCGGTCTAAACTAGCATCAGCGGTTCCTTCCTCCAACCTTTTACAAATGTGAAGCAGGACAGTATCCCAAGGCAACACTCTATGCTTGACACGTTGCTCAGGATAGTTGCCGCGTAGCTCGGCACTCAAAGCCAACAGTGTCTCGTTCTGACATCCTTTCACTGCGGGCCTGCGGACAGATGCGATGGCTGTCGCTCCAAGGTGACTTTCTCCACCCGTGGCGTTTTCCAAGGCATTGGCATATTTCTCATCAACCCTGCTTGGTTTTCTTTCACTGACGTTGTATAATGAGGACTGGAGACCATAATGTTAAGTCAAGCAAAAAGCTTGAATTCAGTTTTGTCAAATCTGCAGGCTCATGGAAGCAGTTTTCTTCAGGAGTGGCGTGGCCTATATTAGCAAGTCTCGTCTTCCTGATCTAAACATTGTGAATATAGGTGTTTAAGAAGGAACTGCAGATGCTGGAAAATCGAAGGTACACAAAAATGCTGGAGAAACTCAGCGGGTGCAGCAGCATCTATGGGGCAAAGGAAATAGGCAACGTTTCGGGACGAAACGTTGCCTATTTCCTTCACTCCATAGATGCTGCTGCACCCGCTGAGTTTCTCCAGCATTTTTGTGTACCATTGTGAATATAGTTACTGACCCTTGGAAAACAATTAAAACCTTATACGTGAATGAAGGTATCAGCTTCCAGCAATGATCCTACCTACATTAACACATAGGAACACAAAGTGTTGGAGTAATTCAGCAGGTCAAACAGCATCACTGGAGAACATGGATAAGTGATGTTTCGGGTCAGGACCCTACTTCAGACCGACCATTTTAATTCATTCGCTCAGGAATAGATAATTGCCTTCATGCTGTACACCTTGTGACAGAGAACTCTTCAGCATGCTCAAGCTGGTGAAAGTTAGCTCAGTGTTTAATCCATATCTTAGCGCGAGAAGCATTGGTAAAAAGATACGCCTGCCTTCATCAACACCGGACCGGCAGCGGTAGAGTTGCTGCCTTACAGCGCCAGAGACCCGGATTCGACCCAGCTAATCAATACGAGGGTATTTACAGCTTTACGGTGAGACGGGCGAAATTTAAAGAGATGTGTGGGACAAGATTTTTTTTTCTTTCTTTCTCAGGTGGCGAGTCCCTGGAACGCGCTGCTGGGGTGGTGGTGGTGGCAGATATGATAGTGGCATTGGAGACTTTTGGATAGGCAGGGAATGGAGGGATATAAATGAAGTGCAGGCGTGTGAGTTGGTGTTGCTATCATGATCGGCACAATATTGTGGGCCGAAGGGCCTCTTCCTGCCTTGTACTCCCCTAAATTGTGTATAAACCTACCATGTTGTGTATAAACCTACCATGCTATCTCATACTGCGTAAGAGAGTGAGAGAGAGGGAGAGAGGAGAGAGGGACATATGAGAGCACATGCTCCTGCTTCCGCCTGCTCATAGGGCAAGACAGAGATTAGACAATAGGTGCAGGAGGAGGCCATTCGGCCCTTCGAGCCAGCACCGCCATTCAATGTGATCATGGCTGATCATCCCCAATCAGTACCCCGTTCCTGCCTTCTCCCCATCTCCCCTGACTCCGCTATTTTTAAGAGCCCTATCTAGCTCTCTCTTGAAAGCATCCAGAGAACCTGCCTCCACCGCCCTCTCAGGCAGAGAATTCCACAGACTCACAACTCTCTGTGAGAAAAAGTGTTTCCTCATCTCCGTTCTAAATGGCTTACCCCTTATTCTTAAACTGTGGCCCCTGGTTCTGGACTCCCCCAACATCGGGAACATGTTTCCTGCCACCAGCGTGTCCAAACACTTAACAATCTTATATGTTTCAATAAGATAATAATAATAATAATAAATTTTATATTTAATGGGCGCCTTTCATACAAAATCTCAAGGACACCTTACATAGTAATCGGAAAATAAAAACATATAATCGGAGTAAAACAAGTAATTAAAGACATCACAATGACACAAATTAAAAACAGAATTCAATCCAAAAACAGAAAATCAAAAACACAGTGTGAAGAGAGAGCAGCGGCAACCAATTCGTGCCAGCGTCCACTCTCTCTTCACGGCAGCCATCTTGGACACAGACCTACAAGACTACAATTAGACAAAAAAAAAATCATCCCCCCACAGTGGATACCACTGTGGAGGAATGCACAATGTCCAGTCCCCACCCCATGTTCACCCCAAAGTCAGGCCTATTGGGGCCACCGCAATTGCCTCTACGGAGGCCCGATGTCCCTGGCCGTTCTCACCGGGTGGTCTTGCCCCGGCGTCGGGAGAGTCCTTTCGGCGGCTGGGCCACTTGGAACGGCCGCTTCCTGGTTGGAGCCCGCGGCTGCCGAAGCCGACAAGGCCGCGCCGGTTTGGAGCTCCCAGGCTCCCGATGATAAAGTTGGCGCCGCCTCTCAACACTGCCGCCTCTACGCACGCCGCCTCTCCGCTCCGCAAACCCGCAGCCCGGAGATGTTGCTCACGGCGGTCCAGCTCGCCAGAGCTCCAGCGCGGCGACCCAGGCAAGGCATCGTCCGCTCCAGCGCTCCAGCGCTCCAATGCAGTGCCACCACGCAGGCCGAGGTGCTGGGTGGTTCCCGCCAAGAAACGGCGCTCCAAGCCCGCTGGTAGGCCACGACGACGGGTCGACGGGCAGCCCGGAAAAAAGGCTGCCACACCGACCAGGTAGGGACCTATAAATGAAGTAACACCTACCCCCCACATTAAAAGACCATATCCCCTACAAACAAAAAAACAGGACTCACTAAAAACTAGAAAAAAAACGAATTTAAGACGGACGGCTGCTGCTAGCAGCCGTTCACCAAGATGGCTCCTCCTCCATATGATGCCCTCTCATCCTTCCAAACTCCAGAGTGTACAAGCCCAGCTGCTCCATTCTCTCAGCATATGACAGATAGAGCGTGGAAAAAAGCCCATTGACCCACGGAGTCCATGCTGACCAGCACTCACCCGTAAACTAGTTCTAGGGTACACCAGGGACCACATAACCCACAAACCCGTACAGAATGTTGGCAGAAACTGGAGCACTCGGAGGAAAGCCACGTGGTCATCGGGAGAATGTACAAACTCAGTACTAACATCCATCGTCAGGATCGAACCTGGGTCTCTGGTGCTGTAAGGAAGAACTCTACCCCTGTGCCATCTTTAAAGGGCCTTGGACTATGTTGGAATCCAAATTTTAATTCTTTTTTTTTATTTTAATTTTTTTATTTTATTTTTTTATTTATTAGAAGCAAATGTACAAAAATAGAACCGACGGCATATAAAGTTATACAGTTATTGTACAGCTTCAATTTTAACTTTTTAGCTTGAATTTGAAAAAAAGCAAGGAGAAAAAGCAAGAAAGAGAAGAAGTGAAATGTGCAAAGATAGAACCAAAGTAGCGTCGCCAAAGAGGGAATAAATGAAAGAAAGAAAAAAAAGGAATAGGAAAAAAATAAAAGGACAAAAAGAAAAAGAGAGAAAAAAAGTGGTGATATACCTGCCTCACAATTTTAATTCTGAGGTAAATGATGACCCCTGAACTATTATTGGCACAAAAGGCCATTAATCCAGTTCTCTTGTTTGTATCCCATTGTGATTTGTACACTTGAGAGGCTGGAGGGAATTACCCTCTGATTACATCTTTGGGGCTCCATTGAGAAGTTGTGTAATGCAAGACATAGATGCAGTCAAATTAATTATAAACAAGGAATTCACTATTTGTGTTTCAGACGTGTTTTGTTTTTTAACAGTATCTCTCTGTTTCCTGAAGAATTTTTCCCTTTCCCAATTGGCAGCCGACTAAATGTTTACAACGCACCGGGCCAAAAAATAGCACAGAACGATGTTCTTCCGTGTCCTGAGCATGTTCGGAAAGGAGATTTGGGTGTCTTGGCAACCAGGAATGGCAGCATTACCGTATCTTAGCACAACGGTGGATTCCGCTGTGGTGGATGTTTATGTTAAATTTAATATTATGTGGCTGTGTGTATTGTTACTTTTCACTTAGTATGGCTGTATGGTAACTCAAATTTCACTGTACCTTAATTGGTTAAGTGACAATAAACTTGAACTTGAAGGTACAATGCTAGTGTTTACATGGCCACAAAGATTCCCACGTTGGGCATCTTCCATAGAAACATAGAAAGTAGGTGCGAGAGTAGACCACCAGGTCCGTCGAGCCCGCACCGCCATTCGCTCATGGCTGAACACTAAACAGACACACTTACCCACAAACAGTAGACACAAGACACAGAACACAAGACACTACCCTCCCCTTTATACCGCTATCACCCCTCTCCACCCCAAAAACCGCGTGATCTCCTGGGGGAGGCAAAAAACCGGATAAAAACCCAGGTCCAATTCGGGAAAAAAATCCGGGAAATTCCTCTCCGACCCCAATCTAGGCGATCGACACTTGTCCAGGAGATCACTCAGGTCTTACTATACTAACCATACCTAGGTCCATATCCCTGCCCTCTCCCCGTAGCCCCTTATCCCCTTGGCAGCTAAAAAACCATCTATTTTAGTCTTAAATATATTTAAAGTTTCTGCTTCCACTGCTCCCTGGGGCAGTGAATTCCATAAATTAACCACCCTCTGGGTGAAGAAGTTCTTCCTCATCTCAGTTTTAAAAGAGCCCCCCCTTATTCTGCAACTATGTCCCCTAGTTCTAGTTTCCCCGATCATTGGGAACATCCTCGGTGCATCCACCCGATCAAGGCCCCTCACGATCTTATATGTTTCAATGAGATCGCCTCTCATTCTTCTAAACTCCAAAGAGTAGAGTTCCAGCCTACTTAACCTTTCCTCATATGTCAATCCCCTCATTGCAGGAATTAATCTTGTAAACCTTCGCTGCACTGCCTCCAGGGCTAGTACATCCTTTCTTAAGTATGGACCCCAGAACTGTACACAGTATTCCAAATGTGGTCTCACTAATACTGTGTACAGCTGCAGCAAGACCTCCGTGTTTTTATACTCAATCCCCCTAGCAATAAAGGCCAAAACTCCATTGGCCTTCCTGATTGCTTGCTGCACCTGCATACTAACTTTTAGTGATTCATGTACTAATACCCCTAGATCCCTTTGCGTTGCATTACAACGCAGCTCCTCCTCATTTAGAAATAAAACTCTTTCTCTAATTAGAGAAAGGGAAAGACATTAGATTGAATTTATAAATGTCAGAGAATCAACTGGAGGATTACCCATTCCCTTTCCCTAAATTGAGGTGGCCTGTTGTGCTGTTTGACCTCAAAGCTGCAGGTAGATTTGCTGCAATCGCCATGTGCATGCCAGGACAGATTGGGCGGCATGGTGGTGCAGCGGTAGAGCTACTGCCTTACATCGCCAGATAACCGGTTCGATCCTGACTGTGGGACCTGCGTGGGTTTTCTCTGACATCTTCGGTTTTCTCCCACACTCCAAAGACATTATTTGTAGGTTAATTGGCTTGGTGTAAAATTGTACCGAGTGGGTGTAAGGTAGTGTTAATGTGTGGGGATCACTGGTTGGTGCTGACCCGGTGGGCCGAAGGGCCTGTTTCCACGCTGTAAACTAAAAACTGAACTAAGATGTTAACGCCCAAAAAAAGCATTCAGGGCCAAAAAATGTCCTGCGGAAATGTCTGAATACTCTCGCTCTGTTTTATTAAATACTTGGAAAGGACAGCTTATCTTATGATGTATGATAACAACATTTATAAGACATTTGGACGGGCTCAAGGATAGCAACAGCTGACTTATTCCAGCACTTGGTGTCCTAATTCATATGGTTATATGTTTTCAATCTTGCAATTATTGTTGGCAAATTTTCATCCCTGCAAAGGGTTAATTTTTCTTTGTAATTGTAAGTGTTCATTTGAATGTTTCCCCCCTAGTGTTTGTGGTGCAGGGTGAATCATTCCTTCTGTATTCTCACACTTGCCACCTGACTCATCCTGAAAAGCCCAGAATCTGTGATGGGTTGTTGTGAAGATTGTTAAGGGCTTGGACACGCTAGAGGCAGGAAACATGTTCCCGATGTTGGGGGAGTCCAGAACCAGGGGCCACAGTTTAAGAATAACGAGTAAGCCATTTAGAACGGAGACGAGGAAACACTTTTTCTCACAGAGAGTGGTGAGTCTGTGGAATTCTCAGCCTCAGAGGGCGATGGAGGCAGGTTGTTTGGATGCTTTCAAGAGAGAGCTAGATAGGGCTCTTAAAAATAGCGGAGTCAGGGGATAGGGGAGAAGGCAGGAACGGGGTACTGATTGGGGATGATCAGCTATGACCACATTGAATGGCGGTGCTGGCTCGAATGGCCTATTGTCTATTGTCTATTGTCTATTGTTTCCATGTTATTTGTTCAAGTTTCATCAAGTGAGAAACCAGTGCTTTCTTCCTTTTTAGAAGCTGGGAACAGTGATAATACAAAGCAAAATGCTGGCGATACCCAGCACGTCAGACAGCATCTGTGAAGAGCGAAACAGTTGACGTCACGGGTCAGTTGATAAGGCACCAGGTGACAATCCCTGTCTGAAGAAGGGTCCCGATCCAAAACGTCACCTCTCCATGTTCTCCAGAGATGCTGCCTGACCCTGTCAAGTTACTCCAGCATTTTGTGTCTTTCTTTTTGTAAACCAGCATCTGCAGTTCCTTGTTTCGAGCCGTGGCAACATGCAGCAGTAGCGTGCCTTATGGATGGTACCTTAAACCACTGGTACTGAAGTAAGTAGAGGTTAAGACTCCGCTCAGTTACTAAGAGCAGGCTCGGCGATCGTTTCGCTGAACACCTCCGCTCTGTCCACCTAAACCTACCTGATCTCCTGGTTGCTCAGCACTTTAACTCCCCCTCCCATTCCCAATCTGACATTTCTGTCCTGGGCCTCCTCCATTGTCAGAGTGAGGCCCAGTGCAAATTGGAGGAGCAGCTTGGGCAGCTTCAAGTCAAGTAGAGCTTAAGACTCCGCTCAGTTACTAAGCGCAGGCACGGATTAAGCTTACACCCCAACAGTATGAACGTTGACTTCTCTAACTTCAAATAGCCCTTGCTTTCCCTCTCTCTCCATCCCCTCCCCCTTCCCAGATCTCCCACCAGTCTTACCGTCTCCGACTCCATTCTATCTCTGTCCCGCCCACTCCCCTGACATCAGTCTGAAGAAGGGTCTCGACCCGAAACGTCACCCATTCCTTCTCCCCAGAGTGTCCCGCTGAGGAGGGCCGGCCTTTGGGGGTGCGGGGCCCAATTGGGAACAATTTTGGTGAACCCCAGATTCCCAGCCAAGGTGTGTCGGCCCAGTTATTTAGTATATATTATGAAATTGTACACTAGGTGCTATGGATTCTACACTGTGTGAATCTCTCCTGCTCCCTCCCATTTGCCTGTCAGTAGCTCCGCTGGCTTCCAACCGTTACCGTAGCAGCTAATTACCATTAAACTGCATTATGTGATTGGACACAATGCCCTTGGAGACAGCGGCTGATTGGACGGGAGGAGACCTATTTGTTGATTGTACGTGAATTTTAAGGCAAGCTGGTTGGTGATTGGATGCAACCCCCTTAGAGACAGCGATTGATTGGCCGCCAAATATAATTGTCAAATAGGAAAACAAAAATCGCTGGTCAGTGCGAACTCAGCAAACTATCTGGTTATATCTCCAAACTAAACAGTATAACATGCAGGTACATTCATTTAAAATTAAATTCAGTGATTATTTCACATGATTTCTCACTGTGTAAAGCTCAATATCTGACCAATTTCTGTTTAACACGTTTGGTCTGCCGTGAGCATTTTTCTCTCCCAAAACAGTTCATATCTAGCAAACCGATCAACGAACCAGACAGCAGTTGGACGCAGTCATAGAAATAAGAGGCCGAGAGAGGTAGAGAGATGGAGAATAAAAACATAGAAAATAGGTGGCCGTTCGGCCATTCAATGTTCTTCTTCTTTCGTGTCCATCTTCCATGTTTCAAATGTTGACTTCACTGTCATCGTCCGTCCTGAAAAGGACGCAAGCTTCCGGCGACAATCAGTGGGAGCCATCACTTGTTGCAGTAGATGATGGTGGTAGCAGAATTAGCTCGGGATACTTCCAGTTTCCAGCCCCGCGACGTGGACGCTTCTGCTATGGGGCCGGCCATTCAATATGATCATGGCTGATCATGCAACTCAGTATCCTGTACCTGCTTTCTCTCCATACCCCCTGATCCCTTTAGCCACAAGGGCCACATCTAACTCCCTCTTAAAAATAGCCAACGAACTGGCCTCAAC
Source organism: Amblyraja radiata (assembly GCF_010909765.2). NCBI lineage: Eukaryota > Metazoa > Chordata > Chondrichthyes > Rajiformes > Rajidae > Amblyraja > Amblyraja radiata. The sequence continues at coordinate 9,759,828 of NC_045999.1, forward strand.
TACATTCTGTGGCAGAGAATTCCACAGATTCACCACTCTCTGTGTAAATGTTTTTCTCATCTCAGTCCTAAAATATTTCCCCTTTATCCTTAAACTGTGACCCCTTGTTCTGGACTTCCCCAACATCGGGAACAATCTTCCTGCATCTAGCCTGTCCAACCCCTTAAGAATTTTGTAAGTTTCTATAAGATCCCCCCTCAATCTTCTACATTTTAGCGGGTACAAGCCGAGTCTATCCAGTCTTTCTTCATATGAAAGTCCTGACATCCCAGGAATCAGTCTGGTGAACCTTTTCTGTACTCCCTCTATGGCAAGAATGTCCTTCCTCAGATTAGAAGCCCAAAACTGTACGCAATACTTCAGGTGTGGTTTCACCAAGACCCCGTACAACTGCAGTAGAACCTCCCTGCTCCTATACTCAAATCCTTTTGCTATGAATGCTAACATACCATTTGCTTTCTTCACGGCCTGCTGCACCTGCGTGCCTACTTTCAATGACTGGTGTACCATGACACCCAGGTCTCGTTGCATCTCCCCTTTTCCTAATCGGCCACCATTCAGATAATAGTCTGCTTTCCTGTTTTTGCCACCAAAGTGGGTAACTTCTCATTTATCCACATTATACTGCATCTGCCATGCATTTGCCAACTCACCCAGCCTATCAAAGTCACCTTGTAGCCTTCTAGTTTAGAGGGCTTCAGATAGGTTTAGACGTGTTCAGAAGTGTTATAGAGGGGAATAGAGGGGATTTAGAGGTGTTCAGAGGGTCTCAGAGGGGTTTAGAGACGTTATAAGCCCCCCCCGTGAGAAATTGTATTTCTCTGAAATTAAAGATAGACATAAAGCTGGAGTAACTCAGCAGGCCAGGCAGCGCAGCGACTCTGGAGAGAAGACCCTTCTTCAGACTAAACTGAACTCTCGTCAGTGAGAGTACTTGTGATTGTCTGAAGAAGGGTCTAGACCAGAAACGCAACCCTCTCCCCAGAGCCGCTGCCCGTCCCGCTGAGCCACCTTCAACTTCAGAGCCAAACAAAAAACACAGAGTGCTGGAGGAACTCAGCGGGCAAGGCGGCTGCCTCACCCGCTGGGTTTCTCCAGCATTTTTGTCTACCGCTAAACGTCAATGATTCCGGGAATGCTGAGGCGACAGGGTGATAGAGAGGGAGTGGGAGAGCTAGAGAGAGACGAGATGGGGAGCGGGAGAGAGAGAGAGGGGGAGAGAGAGCAAAACACAGAGAGACACAACGTGGGTCGGTAGGTGAATGACTAACCTGCGCACCAGGAAGAAGCCCCTTCTCGCGATCCGGGGCCCTCACTCATGATGGTGAGTTTAAAGAAATTCTCAATGTGTCATTGATCTACATTCCTCAGTAAATGTAATTGTGTTTTAAACAAGTATTATTGACGGCGCGTGAATTTTATTCAAAGGAACCTGGCGTCATTAATACTCGTTCAAAACACAATAACATTTACTGAGGAATGTGGATGAATGCAGATTGATGAATTGTATAACAACTTGTTAACTACTTCATGTTAAGAAGTGCTAACAGTACGAGTTAACAAATCGTTTGTGTCTGATGGCCGTGCAGCGGTTGTTATACATGTTCGTTTTAAAAAAAAAATCCGGATGGCGAATTAAAAAAATAAATCTTTATTTAACAAAGAGAATTCGTATTTCCGTACGAAATACGGAACATTAGTGCGGGGCCCCCATTAGACGCGGGGCCCAATTGGGAGCAATCGGTCAAATCGGCTTAAGGCCGGCCCTGCCGCTGAGTTACTCCAGCATTTTTGTGTCTAAATAGTAGAGTGTTAAAGCTGGCGGGTGGGTTACAAGTAGCTGCTTCCTAATTACTGTAAATGCGGAATCCTGGTATCAATATTCCATTCCCCTGTATTCATGTTTTCACAGCTCGGTGTACTATGTGTTGCCCTGTTGTTTGTTCTGCACTAGGCACAATGCAGCCTAATGAAATGCAACCCGGATTTGTGTGAGGCTTTTGTTAATGTTGGTTCAGCGAGTCTTTTTCTGGCCTTTCCGCTGAGGGTTGTAAGTTGGCTGTGGCTCCCTCCGAGCAGCAGACTGGGTGGTGGTACGTACAATAAATTGCCCATTTGTTCTGTGCTGTGGAAAGAGCTCGTGATCCGAGTGCGGTGCCTCTTGACGAGTGACTGAGCCCTGCTGACTAATCAGCTCAAACCTGGTGTTCGGTGAACTTGCGTGTTGTTTACAACCTTTTCCTCATCTGTGATTTTATGGAAGTAGTTTTCTTTTTGGGAGAACAAATGAAAAAATTGGGACACTGGCGTTTTACTTCTCGGAGCAGAGTTTGAACTCAGTGGGGGTTATTTGGAGTAGGAAGGAACTACAGATGCTGGTTTAAACCGAAGATAGACACAAAAAGCTGGAGTAACTCAGCGGGACAGGCAGCATCTCTGGAGAGAAGGACTGGGTGATGTTTCGGGTCGAGACCCTTCTTCATACATAATGGCTCGTGTATATCTGGTGATCAGGGACAGGTCAAGACTCTGCCCTTCTTCAGATTGAAGAAGGGTCCCAACCTAAAATGTTCTCCAGAGTTGCTGCCTGACCTGCTGAGTTACTCCAGCATTTTGTGTCTTTTTGTGTAAACCAGCATCTGCAGTTCCTTGTATCTCATCTCTTATGTTTCCTTTGACTATATGGAAGGACTTTGTGAAATCACCTGTTTGTGTAGCTCAAGTCCACAGTATAACCTGATAGTCTTGGACACGTCCAACCTATTTGTATGAACTTTTCATTTGTGTTGTACAGGGCCCTGGTGAGACTGCACCTAGAATATTGAGTGCAATTTTAATCTCCTAATTTGAGGAAGGACATTTATTGCTATTGAGGGAGTGCAGTGTAGGTTCACCAAGATAATTTGCGGGATGGCGGGACTAACATATGATGAAAGAATGGGTCGACTGGGCTTGTATTCACTGGAATTTAGAAGGATGAGAGGGCATCTTATAGAAACATATAAAATTCTTAAAGGAACAGATAGGCTAGACGCAGGAAAAATGTTCCCGATGTTGGGGGAGTCCAGAACCAGGGGTCACAGTTTAAGAATAAGGGGTAGGCCATTTAGGACTGAGATGAGGAAAAACATTTTCACCCAGAGAGTTGTGAATCTGCGAAATTCTCTACCACAGCAGGCAGTGGAGGCCAATTCACTGGATGTTTTCAAGAGAGAGTTAGATTTAGCTCTTGGGGCTAAGGGAGTCAAGGGATATGGGGGATAAAGCAGGAACGGGGTACTGATTTTGAATGATCAGCCATGATCATATTGAATGGCGGTGCTGGCCTGAAGGGCCGAATGGCCGACTCCTGCACCTATTTTTCTATGTTGTGGGCAGTGATTAAAACCAGGGCATGTTGGTGAACTTTAATCAGCTTCTAACCATTTCAGCTGAGACTTGTTGGGATGATGTTTTTAGGTATTAATCTGGACCTAATGTTAATTGCATTTGAAGGGAATGATTCATTGCTGGTAAATAAGGACCAAAACAGGCCATCCAGTCCTTGTGCCACCGTCACCAGTGAGGTAATGGATGGTCCACATCTTATTTCAGTTAATTTCTCTGGAGATATGGGTTATTGGGAAATACTTCCGGACACATTTCTCTTCTGAGCATGAAAATTGAACTATTTGTATAGTGCCTTTCATAATCTTTGGTTGTAAATCTTGAGTATGTACATAAAGTATTATTCACATGTTGCAACTGTTGTTTGCTGCTGTAAGGAATGCAACGCTTGATGCAAGGCAAGGTCGCATCAATTACAAAGTGATAACGAGGGATAAATATTAGCCAGGATATCAAGGCCTTTATTGGTATTCCTCTACTTGTTTACCTGTGAACATCTCTGACAGTCGGGCACACTCTCACTACTGCCCTGGAGAGGTCAGCTTTGATTTTGTTTTTGTTCCAGTCTGTGGAGTGGAACATTGTCCTGACCAATTTAACAAAGCACAGCACAGCACTTCAAAGCACAGAAGCCACACTGGTCGAATGGGAAGCAAAGTATGAGCGTACAAGCCAGCCTGATCCTTTAATGCGGTACTGAGCTTTATCACATGGTCACAGGTATTATCAATCAGTAGAGATGTTCAATTGAGGGGGATTTAAAAACAAAATGTCCATGTTATTGTAAATATGTGTTCCAGGTATTCGAGTATTCATTTATTGTGCAAATACATAGATACATAGACAATGGGTGCAGGAGTAGGCCATTTGGCCCTTCGAGCCAGCACCGACCGCCATTCAATGTGATCATGGCTGATCATCCACAATCAGTACCCCGTTCCTGCGATCTCCCCATACCCCTTGATTCCGCCAGCCCTAAGAGCTCTATCTACCTCTTATGAATGCATCCAATGAATCGGCCTCCACTGCCTTCTGAAGCAGAGAATTCCACAAATTCACAACTCTCTGGGTGAAAAATGTTTTCCTCATCTCAGTTGTAAATGGCCTATCCCTTATTCTTAAACTGTGGCCCCTGGTTCTGGACTCCCCCAACTTAACGAACATGTTTCCTGCGTCTAGCATGTCCAGTCCCTTATCGATTTTATATGTTTCTATAAGATAACCTCTCATCCTTCTAAATTCCAGTGAATACAAGCCCAGTCACTCCATTCTTTCATCATATGACAGTCCAGCCATCCCGGGAATTAACCTTGTGAACCTTTGCTGCATTCACTCAATAGCAAGAATGTCCTTCCTCAAATGAGTCAATTGCAAACATTAGATTGGACTGATACAAAATGCTCAAGTGACTTCAGTCTGAAGAAGGGTTTCGTCCCGAAATGTTGCCTATTTCCTTCGCTCCATAGATGCTGCTGCACTTGCTGAGTTTCTCCAGCATTTTTGTCTGCTCAAGTTACTCAACGGGTTAGGCAGCATCCATAGAGAACATGAATAGGGTGACATTTTGCGTTGGGACCCTTCTTCAGACTTGTACCCCAATGTTATGAAACTGGACAACCAACACCTCTTATTCCACTGGGGAAGCTTACAACCCAACGGTATGAACATTGAATTCTCCAACGTTAGGTAAACTACAAAACACTCCCCCCCCCCCCACTTTACTTTCCTCCCCACCCCCTTCCCCAGAGTCCCGGCTGACCTTGTACTTATCTCTCCCCTCCTGTCCCCCCCCCTCCTGCATTCCTCCCTCTAGCGACACAATTCACACCTCGTCAAACCTCTCCTTTCACAATCCGCAACTCTAATACTTTTGCTTCACACTCTGTGTGTGTTCACCTCTGTCCTTAGTCCAACCATCTGCCTATTAAATTGCTTATTAAAACCATCCATTGCCTGAATTTCTAAAGGGGGTCCCGATCTGAAACATAACCTTTTCATGTTCTCCAAGGATGTTTGTTGCCTGACATGCTGAGTTACCAGCATTTTGTGTTCTTCCTTGATAAAATAGCATCTGCAGTTCCTTGTTTCTACATACATTGGATTAACCAATTGTGCGGAAGATAGACACAAAATGCTGGAGCAACTCATCGGGTCAGGCAGCATCTCTGGAGAAAAGGAATAAGTGATGTTTTGGGTCGGAACCCTTCTTCAAACTCATTGTACAGCATTGTATCTAGGACCTTGCAGTCCTCAAATTGAAACCCACGTTTGCCTACTTGGGTGATCACAAAAGAAAACAGGACCAAAGTCCTCCTTGCAACCAGACTCAGACCTTCACAGCTAACTTTGAGGTGCAGTGGAAGGTATGGTTGAGTATCACAGTTTCAAGAAACAGATCTTGTTGATTTGTTTGTTCTATGTGGATATTGCTGGCAATGCTTTTGTTTCTGATCTTAATTGCTCCTGAAATGAAGCACTTTTGAATTAACTACAAAGTGAGGGCTGGAGCTGCAGATGAGACGATTAACTTCCCAGAAGAGTGATTATAAACGAAGCATTTTTATGAAAGTTTGCTCATTTTATACTCTCCATTTCTTGGTGGATCTCAGACGCAATGGTGCATAACGGTGGCTGTTAGTCTGGCAACGTATCACAGCATAATCATACTCTTTAGACCTTTGTTTGCTAGACGTGTGCTAACTGAACTGCGCAAGGGCATCTCTCGGGAGATGTGGCTGGACCATTTTCAAATGGGGTCTGTGGTCAACGTCTGTGAGTTGCTGTGGTTATCTGGCACCTGCCTGAGTTCCAGGTGACTTCTTTGATACTTCACTGGGGATGTAAAGCTGGTGGACTCCAACATGGGCAGTCATCTGTATAATTACACAAGTCATTGACTGTAAATCAATGTCAAGTCAAGTCAAGTTTATTCGTCACATACACATACGAGATGTGCAGTGAAATGAAAAGTGGCAATGCTCGCGAATTGTGCAAGGTCCTAGATACAAAAACTACAAACAGAATGGAACAGAATCACATATTCTTTTACATATTACATATTGTGGGAGGAAGGAAATAGGAAAAAAAACAGTAGAATGGTACAGTAAAGTACATCACAAGGACTGATATATACACTGAGTACCAAGTTTACATATTCTGTTATGCTGCAGCAAGCAAGAATTTCATTGTCCTATCTGGGACATGTGACAATAAAACACTCTTGACTCTTGGCAATACTACAAGGACATAACGTTTAAGAAGGAACTGCAGATGCTGGAAAAATCGAAGACAGACAAAAATGCTGGAGAAACTCAACGGGTGAGGCAGCATCTATGGAGTGAAGGAATAGGTGACGTTTCGGGTCGAGACCCTTCCGAAGAATACATAGTCATTAAGAGTCATTTGTAGCTGAATCGCCCCACAGTTCTGGCCTGTTGTGCACTCATATGGCTGCATCTCACACTACTATTGCTTGCTGTGTAATCAACCATAGTTGTCCAAGCTCGGAAATTCATTCCTCAGCTCCTATGCCTTCCTGCTATATAAGACATTGTTTTACCAAGCCCACTACCCTGATGTTTCTTCCTTTGGCTAGGCGTTTATCATCGTCTGATAATCCTCCTGGGAAGTGCTTTGGGATGTTTAATATTGTTACTGTAGGATTCCCAACCAGGAAAATCAGTAATTTTTCTACTCATACACTCGGCAATTCCACAGGTGAGATCGATCGGTCTTTATGCCATTACCACTGAGTTTGGACTTTGCGCTGCCAATTTTATTCACTGCCTGACTTTGGCGTTAGACTTTACTTTAGACTTTAGAGATACAGTGTGGAAACAGGCCCTTAGGCTTACCTAGTCCGCGCCGACCACTAATCACCCCGTACGCTCGCACTAACCTACACACCAGGGACAATTTACAGGAGCCAATTAACCAACAAACCTGCACCTCTTTGGAAACCGGAGCACCCGGAGAAAACCTACGTGGTCTCAGGGAGAAGGTACAAATTCTGTACAGACAGCATCCGTAGTCGGGATCGAACCTGGGTCTCCGGCGTTGAAACCTGCACCTGGACTTGACGATGTATTTTTGGCCACACTTCTGCAAGCATGGAGTCACCATGAAAGAAGTTGCGATCCATGCTTTTTAATCATTGTCACCATATAAGATTGTTAAGGGTTTGGGCACGCTAGAGGCAGGAAACATTTTCCCGATGTTGGGAGAGTCCAGAACCAGGGGCCACAGTTTAAGAATAAGGAGTAAGCCATTTAGGACGGAGAAGAGGAAACACTTTTTCTCAGAGAGAGTGGTGAGTCTGTGGAATTCTCTGCCTCAGAGGGCGGTGGAGGCAGGTTCTCTGGCTGCTTTCAAGAGAGAGCTAGATAAGGCTCGTAAAATAGCGGAGTTCGGGGATATGGGGAGAAGGCAGGAACGGGGTACTGATTGGAGATGATCAGCCATGATCACATTGAATGGCTGTGCTGGCTCGAAGGGCCGAATGGCCTACTCCTGCATCTATTGTCTACCCTCTTCAAGAACCTCGCCGGCCTTCTCCCCATCTACCTCTGCAATCTCCTCTCGCCTAAGAACCTTGGAAGAACGGTGCCTTCCACATCTGATCTCTTGATGATTCCCAAAGGTAGCTGTGCTGAGAGCTGGCCAGGCCATGCTATTCCTCTCCAAATTCACCTAACGCTCCCACAAATGTAGCTCTTTGATCGAACTTTCGGGCGACCATCCTGCTCTCCGCCATGTCATCTCCCTGTCAACGTTTGTTTCATGTCCCTGTGGGATTTTTGCAACTTTAAAAAGTCTGTAAAATAAAATCGCAACGCCGGCAGAGGGACACAGCTGATGGACCGACTGCCTCATAGCACCAGAGAATCAGGCTCTATCCTGACCTCTGCTGCTGTCTGAGTGGAGTTTTCGTGTTCTCTCTGTGACCAAGTGGGTTTCCTTTGGTTTCCTCCCACATTCCAAAGACATGCAAGTTTGCAGGTTAATTGGCTTCTGTAAATTGCCCCCAGTCAAAGTATCCTTTATTGTCATTCAGACCTTTCGGTCTGAACGAAATTTCAGGCCTTGCAGTCGTACATATAATGAAAATAACAAAACACACAATAAACACAAATTTAACATCCACCACAGTGAGTTCACCAGGCACCTCCTCTCTGTGATGGAAGGCAAAAGTCTTAAGGTCTTTGTCTCTTCCCTCCTTGTTCTCCCTCTGCGCTGAGGAAGCTGTTGTTGCGAGAGCTCCGGAAAAACAGGTCAGCAACCTGTGACCTGCGAGCTCCCGACGATGTCGTCCACTGGCCCGCGGCCGAGGCTCTGAAGTCAGGTCGCCGCCGGAACGCCGCCACAGCTCCGAAGTCGGGTCCGCCGCCACCGGAACGCCGCCACAGCTCCGAAGTCGGATCCGCCGCCACCGGAACGCCGCCACAGCTCCGAAGTCGTGTCCGCCGCCACCGGAACGCCGCCACAGCACCGAAGTCGTGTCCGCCGCCACCGGAACGCCGCCACAGCTCCGAAGTCGTGTCCGCCGCCACCGGAACGCCGCCACAGGTCCGAAGTCGGGTCCGTCGCCACCGGAACGCCGCCACAGGTCCGAAGTCGGGTCCGTCGCCACCGGAACGCCGCCACAGGTCCGAAGTCAGGCCGCCGCCGCCGGAACGCCACCACAGCCCCGAGGCCGCCAGCTCCGCAATTAGGCCTCAGCGCAGAAGGAGACGGAGATGGGGGGATACGACAAGAAAAAGTCGCATCTCCCCCCGAAGGAAGACTAAAAACATGTTTCTACCACCCCCCACCCCCACCACACATACACAACCTAATCAACTAAAATTGACTAAAACAGGACAAAAGAAAACAACAACAAAAAAAAGAAAAAACAGATGGACTGCAGGCGATCCGCATGTAGGGAGTGGATGTGAAAGTGGGATAACACAGAACTAGTGTGAACGGGTGGTTGGTCGATGGTTGGTGTGGTCTTGGTGGGCCAAATAGCATGTGTCCATACTGTATCTTTCAATCATTCATTCTAGTTCTCAGAAATGACATCCGGGGGCTCTGAGATGACATCCCGGGGGTGCTGCATGATGGCTGCCTCTGCCTACAGTCTGTTTTTTTTTCTATTTCTTTTTTTTTTAGTTTGTTTAAAGTGTGTTTTGGAGGATTTTTTTCAGTTTTCTATGTGGGGGAGGGGGATAAGGTAAGGGGGAAACTGTTTTTCACTTCCTGGCGAGGATGCGACTATTCTCCGAGTCGCGTCCTCGCCCCCCTCCTAGCGGCCTACCAACTGGATTGGAGCGGCCTATCCTGCCGGGGACCCGGACCAGAGCTTCAGCAGCGGCGGCACAGCGCTGGATACATCGCGGAGCTGGCGATACCTCACCTGGGATCGCCGTTTGAAGCTCCGGAGTGTTGGGCCTGCAGCATCAACATCGCGGAGCTGTGGTTTGTAGAGCTTCCGTGCGCGGGCGGTGCTGACCAACATCGCGGAGTCCTGGGATCCCTTTGCCAAGGGCCGCCAGCATTGAATCTCCGCCCAGCTCGGCCTGTGGACTTCAGGATCCGCGGAGTGGCCGATTCGGAGGTCCAAGCCGCTGAGGATGTTCTTACGTTCCGACGTCGGAGTTCCATCATCCCGGCGAGAGGGCCTGAACATCGGGCCGCCCGTAGCGGCGACTGCGGGGGGCTCGGGAGGCCCCGACCACGGTTGAACATCAAAGAGGAGGATGACTGAACTTTGGTGCCTTCCCTCACAGTGGGAAACTTTGGTACCGTTGTGGGGATGTTTATGTCATAGACTATCGGGCTGTGCTTTTATTATTTTTTTATTCGTATGGCTGTATGGGAAAAAGCATTTTGTTGTCTCAGTACTTGTACTTTGGACAATAACAATAAAGTTGAATCAAATCAAATCAAATCAAAATGCATCTTAGTCCACGTCACAGCAGTCCTTGTTCCCACCTTTAATACAGGAAGGGATGGAGCTGGCAATGATTGGGGACGATCAGCCATGATCGCAACTGAATGCGGTGCCGGCTCGAAGGGCCGAATGGCCTCCTCCTGCACCTTTTTTCTATGTTTCGATGTGTTCATAGATTTGCTAACTGTTGAAGACATTGATGGTAAATGGGGTAAGAACTTCCCGTATTTGTGTTTAAAATGGGATCAGTTTGGCAACTCAACAAATGTCGCAACCCAGCACCGCAATACCTAACCATTCCTCTGAAATATGAGTGCAAAGATTTATTGAAACGCTTGTAAGATATTTGTCATTAAGGGGAACTAATTTTTTAGGGGGAAACTTGTCATGCATGGGATATTGTGAAAGCCGGAGTTGAGTCTTTCCCATTTGAACGACGACCAAAACCCTGAGGGGAGGGGGCAGGGTGGAGCAAAGTAAATATATCCTTAATTAATGAGGCTGATTGTTCTCCATCTCTCAGCACTTAACAGCTGTTTGGTAAAGCCCCTGTCCCACTTGCGTGTCCTTGGCACGCTAATTACACGACCGTACCGCGAAGGTCGCGCTCGACTTCATGCGCCCGCACAGCGCGAAGATTTCGTTCGCTACAAAATTTCAGAGCGACGCGCGATACAGCGCACAACTCCATACCCCTCCGCGCTTCTCAGTGGGACCGGCCCCGCGCGGCCACACGATGCCCGTGCGCCTCAACGCAGCGACGAGGTCGCGTAATTAGCGTGCCAAGGACACGTATGTGGGACAGGCCCTTTACTCTTAAGCTTATGCAGGTCCACCACTGATTTTTCTTCCAGCAACTGGTGGTCTGGCACCTCCTTTAATCTGGTTAAAATTACGAGAGTGCACTTGAAATCCCTCCTGGGAGTTCCCCTGAAAATAGGGCACCTAGGCCGGGCGAGGCTGGCCGATCTCGACCTCGTCGGGACCTCCGCGGCCGATCGCCCCACCCAGGGGTTCTGGAACCCCAGCCCGGCCGGAGCAGGCAGATCCGTTCCCATGGCCGACTTCTGGGAACGATCGGCGGGTTGAATTTGCCACCTGTGGCCGGGGCTCAGGAGGGAGAGTCAGAGGGAACGGGGATTTAAAAAGCGCGCCAAAGGCAAGGCTCAAGTATTTACCGTGAAGATAGGAGAAAAGCAGCAGCCTGAAGCAGCGAGAGCGAGAATTGGCTGAAAGAAGGTGAGTCAGAGGGAACAGAGATTTATAAAGAGCGCCTAAGGCACAGGTTCAAGTCACTTACAAATTAGCCCTAAAATAGTTGATTAAGTAGCAGATAAAAAAATAAGCGCAGCTGTAGTGGAGTAGCCTTGTAGAGTTGAAGTGCCTTGGGAGGTAAAGTGTGAGTCTTTGGCTCGAGAGTCTTCGGCGAGGAGGCTGAAGCAAGGAGGCTACACTTGATTCGAAATTTGTGATTTTTTACTTCCACTGAAGAAATCCTTCTGTGTTGCAATGTTGCCCATGTTGTGGAAAATGTTTTTTTAACTCCCATTGCGTATTCACCACGCGTTCTTTTTTGTTATTTGTAATTATTCTCTTCTCTTTCTCTGCAGCAATGGTGTTAACGTGGAGGGAGCGACACACAAGCAGGTTGTCGACCTGATTCGGGCAGGCGATCGGGAGTTGATTCTCACCGTGCTGTCAGTCCCACAGCAAGAAGCTGATCGCCTGGACCCTGGCGATGATTCGTCTGGGAGCATCTACTACGACTACAGTGAGAAGCGGGCCGTGCCCATCTCCATCCCCAGCTACAAACACATTGAACGCAACGGGGAGAAGTTTGTGGTGAGGAGATGTTCCTTCCATTCTTGTTGATGCAAAATCAAGGATTGATTTTCAGATTATGGAATCGGAGAGATTAGAAACATAGAACATAGAAACATAGAAAATAAGTGCAGGAGTAGGCCATTCGGCCCTTCTAGCCTGCACCGCCATTCAATGTGATCATGGCTGATCATTCAACTCAGTATCCTGTACCTGCCTTCTCTCCATACCCCCTGATCCCTTTAGCCACATCTAACTCCCTCTTAAATATAGCCAATGAACTGGCCTCAACTACCTTCTGTGGCAGAGAATTCCACAGATTCACCACTCTCTGTGTGAAAGATTCTGTACGGAAACAGGCCCTTCGACTCACTGAGTCCATGCTGACCACTATTTTGCCTTTCACCCCTATCTCTTCCCATCTTTTACATCAATACAATAATCTTTTTTATCCTCCCACACTTTCAACTTTCTCCTGCCACTTCCCCAAGACAGAATTCTACCACATACACGCTAGTAGCATGTACAATGGCTGGTTAGCCTATCAATTCACATGGCTTTGGGATTTAAGAAGGAACAGCGGATGCTGGAAAATCGAAGGTAGGCAAAAATGCTGGAGAAAATCAGCGGGTGCAGCAGCATCTATGGAGCGAGGGAAATAGGCAACGTTTCGGCCCGAAACGTTGCCTATTTCCCTCGCTCCATAGATGCTGCTGCACCCGCTGAGTTTCTCCAGCATTTTTGTCTACCTTCGCATGGCTTTGGGATTTGGGAAGGCCCAGATGAAAGCCACGGTCACTGGGAGAACGCTCAATCTCAATGCAGGCAGCTCCTGAAATCAGGATTGAACATGAATCTCTGGAGCTGAGGTCACGGTTCCACGAGCCACGGCTGCCCAGCTCTGTTCAACACAGCCGCAAGTTACACGCTAATATTAGCAACCTATTTGGAGTTCTGCATAAACAAAATGGCAAAAGATTCCCTGAAACAACAAAACATAAGGATCGACAGTCAGCATCCTTTACCCAATGTGGAAATAACTGGGGGGCATAACTTTAGTTGAAAGGGGCAAAGATTAAAGGGCAAGTTTTTTTTCGTGCAGAGTGTGGTGGGTCCGTGTGGTGGGTCCAAGGCTGTGCTATACCAATCTGCTCCTACAGCGTTTTTGTTTAACAATACTTAATTGATGTTCTTTTGCCCTGCGCTTTAATCCAAGAGCCCAGTTTGCAACTCGCTAACTTCTCTAACGCTAACTCTTTCTTTATACCTTGTCGATTTTAAGATATACTATGTAATACCAAAGGAAGCTATTCTTGCTCCACTTATACGTTGGCTTGCTTATTCAGTATCACCATTTTGTTAATTTGCTTTGTCTTATTATTACTATCATTATTACAACCATTACCATTTGTGTGAGCAATGACATTGGCAGTGCAACTATTATGGCAATTATTTCAACTTTGTATTTATTTATTTATGTTTAATTTACTTTATTCCTACTTACTATTTTTCAAATTATTATTATCATTGTTATTATTATTATTACTACACTCATTTCATTTTATGTTACTTTACTGACATTGAGCGATTTTGTTGCTTTGGGAGGTGGAAATATTGGGAGTTAAGATCGGATATCTCCATGCGGATGCGAGGACAACGCACCTTGGTGCAATGGGCACTCAAGGTTCAGTTGGGACATGGGGGATCTCAGGTCCGGGGACTCAGGTTTGAAAGATGGTTAAGTGATATGTGTCCCACTTGTTTGTTGTGTGTATACGTGTGTATGTATCTTTTTTTTTTTTTTTTTTAATCACTCCTTCTCCCCCCCCACCCCTCCCCCCCCAACATCCCCACTCTCGGCAGCTGGTTTCGATGCGCTCTTCCGTTTCGACTTGCAGTACTACAGTGCTCTGCCCACTCGCTTGGATATAGCTAAGTATGGCCAACACAAACGACACTCTTAGATTTGTCTCATGGAACGTGAGGGGGGTGGGAAGTCCTACCAAGACTGACAGGATCTTGGCCCACTTGCAACAGCTCAAAGGCGATATATTTTTTATTCAAGAGACCCACCTTCGTAACAGAGAGGTAACACGGCTTAAGAGAGGCTGGATTAGCCACTTATTTCACTCGAAATTTAATGATAGGGCTAGGGGTACTGCTATCCTGAATCGTAAGAACGTTATGTTCGAACCACAGAAAACTGTGGAGGATCCTGCTGGCCGCTTTGTCATGGTGTCTGGCAAACTGCAAGACACACCTGTCATATTGGCCAGCATTTACGGTCCCAACTGGGATGACAGCTCATTTGTAACCAAATTTTTTACATCTCTCCCAAATATTGAAAATCACCACATCATTGTGGGTGGAGATTTTAATCTGGTCCAAGACCCTATACTGGACAGATCTTCGAACAAAGCCTCTACTTTAACTAAATCAGGTAAGACTCTGCATGCTTTCGCCAAACAACTTGGGCTCACAGACCCATGGAGATTTACATTCCCCACGACTAAATTATTTTCATTTTTTCCCCACGTACACCGTACCTATACCCGTATAGACTTCTTTCTCTTAGATAACAGACCGCTCTCCAAAATCAAATCCAGCGAGTATCATAGCATCGTAATATCAGATCACGCTGCAACCTCCCTCGATCTCCACTTTCGTAAACGAACTAACCCCTTTAAACAGTGGAGGTTCAACTCCTCATTATTAGCAGAGGCTCACTACATGCAATTCTTGCACTCCCAAATCACCTTATATTTTGAGCTGAATGACTCGCCGGACATAGAAAGAGATATACTCTGGGAAGCTTCAAAAGCCTATATTAGGGGCCAACTTATCTCTTTTGTCTCCAACCTGAAAAGAACCGAGACGTCCCAAACGGCAGACCTGTTACAAAAAATAAAGGACATTGATGACAAATATGCATCTGACCCAGACCCTAACCTTTATAGAGAACGCCTTAGGTTACAAACAGACTTTGACCTCACGTCTACTAATAAAGCTAAGCTACGACTGCTTAAATCTAGGCAACACTTTTTTGAATCTGGGGATAAAGCTGGGAAGCTTTTGGCCCGTCAGGCCAGAACCGAGGCGACTTCACGGCTAATTCCAGCCATTAGATCCAGGTTAGGGGAGATTCATACTGATCCTCTTAGAATGAATGAAGCATTTGCTAAATTCTACGCGGAACTATACGTTTCCGATTGTCCTCCCACTGCAGGTGACATGCTCAGTAGTATGACGTTTCCCCGAATTGACGATGAAGCCACGAGAGACTTGGGTGGTCCCATAACTGTTGCTGAGGTCCAAGCAGCCATCACATCGCTGCAAAGCGGAAAGTCACCCGGCCCTGACGGCTTCACTGTAGAATATTACAAAGCTTTCTCTGCTCTCCTTGCACCAGTCCTGAGAGATATGTACAATGAGGCGTTTTTACATCGTCGCCTACCGCCCACCTTGTCGTGGGCTACTATCTCCCTAATTCTTAAAAAGGAGAAAGATCTCCTGCTTTGTAGTAGCTATAGACCAATTTCACTCCTGAATGTGGACCTCAAAATCCTCTCTAAAGCCCTTGCGCTCCGTCTTCAACGAGTGATGCCCTCTATTATCTCGTTAGACCAAACAGGGTTCATACCAGGCCGACAGTCTTCCCACAATACTAGGCGTCTCCTTAACATCATCCATTCACCGAGTAGTGAGACCTCGGAGATAGTGGTCTCCCTCGACGCCGAAAAAGCTTTCGACAGCGTCGAGTGGAAGTACCTATACGAGGCGATGGACAGGTTTGGCCTCGGTAACAGTTTTATTCTTTGGGTCAGTCTATTATACTCGTCCCCGGTGGCCTCAGTACAAACAAACGGCACACTGTCGCCCCACTTCCCCCTTCAGAGAGGTACCAGGCAGGGTTGCCCGTTATCACCACTTCTGTTTGCTGTCGCGATAGAACCCTTGGCGGTCTGGTTACGCTCAGAGAAGGGCTTTAAAGGTATTACACGGTTCGACACAATTCATAAAGTCTCATTGTATGCGGATGACCTGCTCCTGTACATCTCGAACCCAGTCAGCTCTCTCCCTGTGATTACCAATATTTTAGAACGGTTTGGCGCGTATTCTGGTTATAAACTTAACTACCAAAAGAGTGAGCTATTACCGATTAACTAATTGGCTAAGCAGCTCCCTCGCTCTTTAACCTCATTCAAATGGGCAGAGGACGGGTTTCGTTACCTCGGCATCTTTATCACAACACCCTTATCTGATATGTTCCGCACAAACTTTCTGCCTCTGGTTGAGAAAGCTGAAAGAGATTTTGACCGCTGGTCAGTTTTACCGCTATCCCTCGTGGGCCGGATAAATCTGGTCAAGATGGTCGTCCTACCCAAATTTCTGTATCTTTTCCAGCACGTCCCTATACTTATCACTAAATCTTTTTTTGATAAATTAGAAAGGACAATATCAAAATTTTTATGGGGTAGCAAACCGGCTAGAATCCGAAAGGCGATACTGCAGTCTCCTAAGAGTGATGGCGGTTTGGCACTTCCTGACTTTAGGCGATACTATTGGGCAGCTAACTTGCAAAAACTCCTGTATTGGATGAATGATGATTGCGACCACCTACCGACCTGGGTACACATGGAAAAGGCGAGTTCACATCTCCCGTTGTGGCCTGTCCTATGCTCCCAACTCCCCCTTCCTATAACATCTGTGGGTGCAGGCCCAATTGCGTCCCTCTCGCTCAAGATATGGAGTCAACTCAGGAAAAACTTCGGTTTACAAGGCCCTTCCATCTTGACCCCACTGCTTAAAAACCACATCTTTAAACCTTCAAGTACAGACCACGCATTCAAAACCTGGCATAGCAACGGTATCAGTAGTATCAAAAACCTATACAAGGATGGCATCATTTCGTCTTTTGCGGAGCTCTCGTCCAACTATAGCCTCCCAAACTCCCACCTTTTTCGTTTTTTCCAGATTAGGGATTTTGTGAAGAAGACATTCCCCCATTTCCCAAATCGCCCCCCTGAAACCCTGACCGATACCATCTTAGCTCTAGATCCCAACCGGAAGAAATGCATCTCTGTTTTGTATAACTTGTTAGGGTCGGTTATATTGAAACCTCATACCTCATTAAAAGCTGCGTGGGAGGGTGAGCTGAATACGAAACTAACAGACCAACAATGGGACTCTGCCTTGGATTTGATCCATTCTTCCTCCATATGTGCCCGTCATGGCCTAATCCAATGCAAAGTCCTTCACAAAGTCCACTACACAAATGCAAGATTATCTAGAATTTACCCCACTGTTAGGGACACCTGCAACAGATGTAATAAATCTCCTGCCAACCATAGCCATATGTTTTGGTCTTGCCCTAAGCTAGCAACCTTTTGGAGGAGTGCTTTCGACTTGATAAGCAGAGCCTACAGCCAGACTATTCTTCCAACCCCACTGTCAGCCATTTTCGGTACCCCTCCCAACACCAACCTCTCTGTTGCGGTGAAACGGGTTCTAGCTTTTACAACCTTGTTAGCCCAGAGACTGATCTTGCTTAACTGGAGGCTCACCTGTCCCTCGACACACACCCGCTGGATTAAGGAGGTGCTTTACAATTTAAAGCTTGAAAAACTTAGGTTCTCTCTCAAAGGCTCTACCAAGACATTCCTAGATACATGGAACCCTTTCTTGGAACTTGTTAACTCTCTCAACTTGTCCCCGGACTCGGAAGAGGACTGAGTGCTCTCCACCATTGTTCTGCTCTACTGCAGCTGCTCTCCCCTTAACCCCCCCCCCCCTCCCCACACTTATTTATTTAATTACTTACTTATTTACTGTTATTAGTGACCCCCCCCCCCCTTTATTTATTTAATTAATTTTTTATTTTATTTTTAAGTACTTTTTGTTTCGTTTATCTTTCCATATTTGTGTGTATGTGTATGTATGTGAGTGTTGTTTGTCCCCTTTTGGTTCCGACCTGATTCGGGTGGGTTGAAGGTGGGTAAGGATAAGGGCTTTGAGGGTCGCTTACATACTATTATGCCTTGACTGTCACTGTCTGTTATCATTGTATGTATGCAAATTGCTGTGAAATTCAAATAAAAAGATTTAAATCGAAAGGAGCAAAGTTTAAAGGGCAAGTTTATTTTCGTGCAGAGTGTGGTGGGTCCGTGGAGGCATTTAAGAGGATTTAAGTTAGGCATATAGATATATAAGGAATGAGGAGATATACAGGTAAAATTAGGTCTTAATCAAACAGTGAGATTAGTTTAACGGTGTCATATTTGACGCAGACATTGGGGGTTCTCTGTTCTGTAACACATTTCCTTGCACAACTTTGAGGTGGATGGCGCACGCTAGTGAGGCTTAATGTCCTGTCCGTATCTAGTTGCCATGATAGTTGCTAAGTCAGGCTACGTTGTGTGTCTGGAGCAGAGTATGGGAGCTGGTGAATCGGTCACAAGTGGGAAGGTTAGATGTACTGAGTGACTAATTTGTTCTGTATATTTCCCCAATGATGTATTTACAGCATAGCTGCTGTGAGAAGAACAGCTGTGTGTGTGTGAGCGTGCATATATATGTGTGTGTGTGTGTGCGTGCGTTCGTCCGATCATGTGTGCGTGTGCGTGTTTGTCTCTGATTTCCAGGAGGCTTTTAAGAACTGGAGATTCTCACAATGCAAGTAATATTTTAACTGCCTCGGGAAGATTGCAGAGTTTGAGTTAAGTTAGTGACTTTAACATTAAGGTGAGAAAACTGCGAACTTCAACTAAATTACAAACTGCCTGGGTTACACTGGAGACTTCGGGCTTTGTTTTGTCTCTGCATTATATTGGTTTTTTTATTTATTGAAACATTTTGTTTGTTGTGTTATGCAGTTTTAGAGATACGGCATGGATCTCCTTCACCTTAAACCTATGGTTCTCGATTCCCCTACTCTGGGCTAGAGACTCTGTGCGTTTACCCAATCTATTCCTCTCATGATTCCAAGATTACTCCTCAACCTCCTATGCTCTGAATAATAAAGTCCAGCCAGCTTAACCTCTCCCTTAAAAGTCCAGTGTCATTGTGGATTACATGCTTGAAGGGAGATTTTATATCCATGAGACTCCACCCATTAAATCAGGGGTTCCCAACCTTTTTCGTGCCGTTTACCCCTGGTAACTTTAATAGCACATAACAATGTTATTTCACTTATTTATGAACAACTAATGATGAACAGATACCAGTATACCAGAACCAAACACAGTCGGTCAATAGACAATAGGTGCAGGAGTAGGCCATTTGGCCCTTCGAGCCAGCACCGCCATTCAATGTGATCATGGCTGATCATCCCCATTCAGTACCCCGTTCCTGCCTTCTCCCCATATCCCCTGACTCCGCTATTTTTAAGAGCCCTATCTAGCTCTCTCTTTGAAAGCATCCAGAGAACCTGCCTCCACCGCAGAGAATTCCACAGACTCACCACTCTATGTGAGAAAAAGTGTTTCCTCGTCTCCATTCTAAATGGCTTACTCCTTATTCTTAATCTGTGGCCCCTGGTTCTGGACTCCCCCAACATCGGGAACATGTTTCCTGCCTCTAGCGTGTCCAAGCTCTTAACAATCTTATACGTTTCAATGAGATGCCCTCTCATCCTTCTAAACTCCAGAGTGTACAAGCCCAGCCGCTCCATTCTCTCAATGGGAAAAAATATGTACAAATCCAGAATCAATGTAACTCACCCCCTGGATAGGTGAAATGTACCCCCTGGGAGCATATTTACCCCAGGTTAAATCATAGCTGATACTAAAAGGCTACTTGAACCATCACAAACTTTGACTTAAGATAGACACAAAATGCTGGAGCAACTCAGACAGACAGGCTGGAGAGAAGGAATGGGTGACGTATCAGGTCGAGGCCTGCCTGAAGAAGGGTCTCCACCTGACACATCACCCATTCCTTCTCTCCAGAGATGCTGCTTGCGCCGCTGAATTGTTCCAGCATTTTGTGTCTATATTTGGTGTAAACCAGCATCTGCAGTTCCTTCCTACACAAACGTTGACGTTGCTGTGCTCCTTGTGTTTAGGTGTTCAACATCTACATGGCTGGACGGCAACTGTGTTCCCGCCGCTTCCGTGAGTTCACCATCCTTCACCAGAATTTGAAACGGGAATTTTCGGACTTCCATTTCCCAAAGCTCCCAAGGAAATGGCCGTTCTCACTCTCGGAGCAGCAGTTGGATGCCAGGCGGAGAGGCCTGGAGGAGTACCTGGAGAAAGGTGAGCAGCCCAAGGGTGGATGTCACCTATACCTCCACCTGGCAATTATATCATGCCAGCAATAGAATACAAATATATTGTGAAGTTTCAGAACTAAAGAGGAGTGCTCAATGCTTGCTGTTGGGAGAGGTGTCAGAGCGATAATGGTGCATCAACCTGTTGATCAGTCTGAAGAAGGGTCTCGACCCGAAACATCACCCATTCCTTCTCTCCAG
Source organism: Amblyraja radiata (assembly GCF_010909765.2). Lineage (NCBI taxonomy): Eukaryota > Metazoa > Chordata > Chondrichthyes > Rajiformes > Rajidae > Amblyraja > Amblyraja radiata. The sequence continues at coordinate 9,780,437 of NC_045999.1, forward strand.
AGATTACTCCATCATCTAGCCCGTTAATCATATTTGAGTCTGTTCTGATTCACCAGTGGGAAACAGATGAGGATAAGGTGCTGTTTTGCATTTCATTACCCCTTGAAAAATGAAGTTCGGTACACTTCTTGTCTCTGCTTCCTACTGCCAGTTGTTTGGGGCCTGTGTGCGGTACCGATCTGATGAAGGGCTTTATATAAATGCAGTATTTTATTTCTTTTCACATGGTACATTGAGGCGAGTAAACGATTCACTTCATTTGGTATTTTACTTCTCATCTTGGTAAGAAAGTCATTGTAATGTTGATAGACACAAAAAGCTGGAGTAACTCAGCAGGTCATACAGCATCTCTGGATAAAAGAAATAGGTGATGTTTCATGTCTGAAGAAGGGTCTCGACCCGAAACGCCACCTATTCCATCTCTCCAGAGATGCTGCCTGTCCCGCTGAGTTACTCCAGCATTTTGTGTCTAACTTTGGTTTAAACCAGCGTCTGCAGTTCCTTACTACACATTGCAATGTTGATGATGTGGCTACATGTTTGGATAATGTTGGAAGTTAATCATTTTAGTGATTTTTATCTGTGAGTATTGCATCAACAGCTGTATGTTCTGGCCTGTCTTGTTGATTACTGACCAAATATTCTACTTTTTACCTAAAACTTATTTTTTCTATTAATTACCAAATTCACTGGTCGGTGTGGACAAGTACATTCTAATCAACATGGATGCATTGCATTGTCCATAACATTGGATCCCCCCTCCCTGAGTTAGTAATATTGTAACGCAATGAACACCCCCCTTAGTGGAAACTTTCAAGTGCTGTAGATAATTTAATCTAATATATCTTCAGCATTGTATGCCTGATATTCATAAATTCATAAGTTAGAGGAGTAGAATTAGGCCATTCGGCCCATCGAATCTACTCCGCCATTCAATCATGGCTGATCTCTGCATCCTAAACCCATTTTCCTGCCTTCTCCCCATAACCCTTGACACCTGTTCTAGTCAAGAACTTGTCTATCTCTGCTTTAAAAAGATCCACTGACTTGACCTCCGCAGTCCTTTGTGGCTATGAGTTCTACAGATTCACTACCCTCTGACCAAAGTTCCTCCTTTCTAAAAGAGCGCCCTTTAATTCTGAGGCTATGACCTCTGATCCTGGACTCTCCCACCAGTGGAAACATCCTCTCCACATCCACTCTATCTATGCCTTTCATTACAAGTTAACCACATGCCTCTGTAGCTGACTTGGGATGTGATTTTTTGAAGTATTAAACCCTTTGAAGGACCTTATAGCATACAAGCTGTTGTGCAGCATACACGAGAACTGGGCAAAGCATGTAGATGTGATGTGAGGATCAAAGAGACAGTCAAATGAAGTTAGTCCTATGTCAGTGCTTAGACTGTAGGATGATCACTCGCTGTGTTGCTACTCACATCCGCATACATGAGGTTGCTTCTACCCTCCCACCTTGAATTTTAAACCAGTATATCTATGTACGTACACATTGTGGAAGCAATCATTGTACAAATACAGCGACCGGTTTCTAGACCGTCGTGTCAAGTGGCTCTTCAAGTGGCTGTGCTTTTCTCAGAGAGAGAGAGAGAGGGAGAGAGAGAGATTTGATTACACAGCTTTATCTTGCAATATAAAATTGTCCACTCTTGTTAATTTCAATGAAGTGGTTTGTTAGCTAATATTGCATTTAGGTATTTAGTTTAGATATTTTTTTGTGTGCACTAGTGTGTGTCAGTGCTTTTGGAACATAGGGCATATTTAAGAGTCAAGAGAGTTTTTTTGTCATGTGTCCCAGATAGGACAAATTCTTGCTTGCTGCAGCACGACAGAGTGTTGTAAGCATAAATACAGAACAGTTCAGTGTGTCTATATAGCATAGACCATATATATATACACATAAATAAACAGATAAAGTGTAATAGGCTGTTATAGTTCAGAGTTTGTTTGATGTTATGTTTAATAGCCTGATGGCTGTGGGGAAGAAGCTGTTCCTGAACCTGGATGTACCAGATATCAGGCTCCTGTACCTTCTACCTGATGGCAGCGGAGAGATGAGTGTGTGGCCATGATGATGCGGATCCTTCATGATGTTGGCAGCCTTTTTGAGGCAGCGACTGCGATAGATCCCTTCGATGGTGGGGAGGTCAGAGCCGGTGATGGCCTGGGCAGTGTGTTTACAACTTTTGTGATTACAGCTTTAGTGACTGCATTGGGTACAAAGGAGAGGGCTTTAGTGGTATCTGCAGTCTTGTTATCCACTGGATATTTGTGCACCCTGCTCTTGCCCTTAACGAGGAGTTGGTGTACAGGAATGACAGGGGGGGGGGGCTAATTTGTGGAAATGGTATACCAGAATCTGGAGAACCTTGAGATTAACAACAGTCATTGGTCAAATTAGATATTGTCGATAATTCATAGGAACAGAAGCATTCTATTTGGCTCATTGAGTTGTCAGACTTATCTCCTCCGCCATTCAATCATGGCTGATCTATCTTTCCCTCTCAATCCCATTCTCCTACCTTCTCCCCGTAACCCCAGACACCCGCACTAATCTAAGTGAAGCTGCAGAAGATCATCGACCGAAGGCGCAGTCAGCAAGTGTGTTTAGTTTAAGAAGGAACTGCAGATGCTGGAAAATCGAAGGTAGACAAAAGTGCTGGAGAAACTCAGCGGGTGCGGCAGCATCTATGGAGCGAAGGAACACCAAGTGTTTTTAGTTAACAGATTATGCTGGGCAAATCTAGCTCTTTAAGAGTGAATCACCCGCTGAGTTTCTCCAGCACTTTTGTCTACCTCCTCCCACTGCTTGTTGCTGGTTCCTGTAAATAATGGGCATCACAGGTACTTGTGAGGCTAAGGCGACTGAGTGTCAAGGGCAGAGGGCCTGCGGAAAACACGAAACTAGTACGGTTGAAGCTTGATATCCTATTGAATAAGGGCAGTGGTTAAGATTCACAATTGTTGAACTTGGAATCTGTAGGACAATAAATGTCTAATTAAAAAATGAAGGGCGCTTTTTGTCGAACACAAGTTGCGCTGTATTAGCATAGTGTCGGAGCTGCGGAGGTCAGAGAATGCTCATTAAATTAAAATAATTGAGGATCTGAAGCATGAAAAGACTACTGCAGTTTACAAACGTTTATTAGTATTAGGATCACAGCCTAATAAAGAAGGGTGGAAGATTACAAGAGGAATGGGAAATAAGATAGTTACTAGGAGACCGCTTGCTCCTGTGGAACATTTTATTCTCCATTGTGTTCCGCACGCATACTTCCCTCACAGCGAATTCAATTCGACAAGAGTGATATCATTGACATCACCTCTGCTATCAATTTATGTGAGTTGATGTGTTGTCCACTTCACCAACATTGCCGCAGGATATTAGTGCTTGCATTAAAAAAAAAAAGGATTGAGATTAGCTTCAGCGCAGTTTATCTGGCTAGTTGCAAACTGCTCCTCGAGCGATTTGGCAGTTGAATCGTCCCTTTATACCGACCATGGTCTCGTGCCAAAGAGAGGATGCGAAAGTCCCATCATCAGCATTCTCTGGGGAGCGGCATCACTTTCCTTGCTGTGATTAAATTGGAGTTATCAGAGTGTGTGTGTGGAAGCGTTATTGATATTTCCTGGAAAGAAATGTGAAGGCAAAATGCGATTAGACTTAATTTGAAATAACCATACTCTGCACCAATGATGCAGTCATTCTTCAGCTTCCTCAAGAATCCCGTACACTCGTGCTTACAAAGTCCTCTCTTTATATAGTCTTTTATCACAATTCTCTGCCTGCAGCACACATTCATGCCATGATGCAGACTCTGTGGTGCAGGGTACGGTGTTGCTTACCAGTTTATGGTTGACAAAACAGTTCTTTCTCAGGGCTACACTGGTGGGGTGTCGTGTTCTTGATTATAACAAGCTCTCAGTCCTCTGGTGGACGTTTGCAAGAAGCTCGTTACAATGCAGTCTTTTTTAATTTGTTTTCTCCCATCTTCAAGTCGTTCAGAATTAATGCCTGTTCTTCAGATGCACTCGATCTAGAGGCAGGAAACCTCTAGATTTCCTGCCTCTAGATCATCTGAAGAAGGAAACATGTTCCCGATGTTGGAGGTGTCCAGAACCAGGGGCCACAGTTTAAGAATAAGGGGTAAGCCATTTAGAACGGAGACGAGGAAACACTTTTTCTCACAGAGAGTTGTGAGCCTGTGGAATTCTCTGCCTCAGAGGGCGGTGGAGGCAGGTTCTCTGGATGCTTTCAAGAGAGAGCTAGATAGGGCTCTTAAAAATAGCGGAGTCAGGGGAGATGGGGAGAAGGCAGGAACGGGGTACTGATTGGGGATGATCAGCCATGATCACATTGAATGGCGGTGCTGGCTCGAAGGGCCGAATGGCCTCCTCCTGCACCTATTGTCTAATCTCTGTCTTGCCCTATGAGCAGGCGGAAGCAGGAGCATGTGCTCTCATATGTCCCTCTCTCCTCTCTCTCCCTCTCTCTCACTCTCATACGCAGTATGAGATAGCATGGTAGGTTTATACACAACATGGTAGGTTTATACACAATTTAGGGGAGTACAAGGCAGGAAGAGGCCCTTCGGCCCACAATATTGTGCCGATCATGATAGCAACACCAACTCACACGCCTGCACTTCATTTATATCCCTCCATTCCCTGCCTATCCAAAAGTCTCCAATGCCACTATCATATCTGCCACCACCACCACCCCAGCAGCGCGTTCCAGGGACTCGCCACCTGAGAAAGAAAGAAAAAACAAATCTTGTCCCACACATCTCTTTAAATTTTGCCCGTCTCACCGTGAAGCTGTAAATACCCTCGTATTGATTAGCTGGGTCGAATCCGGGTCTCTGGCGCTGTAAGGCAGCAACTCTACCGCTGCCGGTCCGGTGTTGATGAAGGCAGGCGTATCTTTTTACCAATGCTTCTCGCGCTAAGATGTGGATTAAACACTGAGCTAACTTTCACCAGCTTGAGCATGCTGAAGAGTTCTCTGTCACAAGGTGCACAGCATGAAGGCAATTATCTATTCCTGAGCGAATGAATTAAAATGGTCGGTCTGAAGTAGGGTCCTGACCCGAAACATCACTTATCCGTGTTCTCCAGTGATGCTGTTTGACCTGCTGAATTACTCCAACACTTTGTGTTCCTATGTGTTAATGTAGGTAGGATCATTGCTGGAAGCTGATACCTTCATTCACGTATAAGGTTTTAATTGTTTTCCAAGGGTCAGTAACTATATTCACAATGGTACACAAAAATACTGGAGAAACTCAGCGGGTGCAGCAGCATCTATGGAGCGAAGGAAATAGGCAACGTTTCGTCCCGAAACGTTGCCTATTTCCTTTGCCCCATAGATGCTGCTGCACCCGCTGAGTTTCTCCAGCATTTTTGTGTACCTTCGATTTTCCAGCATCTGCAGTTCCTTCTTAAACACCTATATTCACAATGTTTAGATCAGGATGACGAGACTTGCTAATATAGGCCACGCCACTCTTGAAGAAAACTGCTTCCATGAGCCTGCAGATTTGACAAAACTGAATTCAAGCTTTTTGCTTGACTTAACATTATGGTCTCCAGTCCTCATTATACAACGTCAGTGAAAGAAAACCAAGCAGGGTTGATGAGAAATATGCCAATGCCTTGGAAACCGCCACGGGTGGAGAAAGTCACCTTGGAGCGACAGCCATCGCATCTGTCCGCAGGCCCGCAGTGAAAGGATGTCAGAACGAGACACTGTTGGCTTTGAGTGCCGAGCTACGCGGCAACTATCCTGAGCAACGTGTCAAGCATAGAGTGTTGCCTTGGGATACTGTCCTGCTTCACATTCGTAAAAGGTTGGAGGAAGGAACCGCTGATGCTAGTTTAGACCGAAAACAGACAGACAGACAGAGACACAGACAGAGACACAGACACACAGACACACACACACACACACACACACACACACACAGACACACACATACAGACACAGACACACACACACACCCCTTCTGTCCCACACATCACCCATGCCCCCTGTTCCCCCCCCCCCCCTCCCCGCTGAGTTACTCCAGCATTTTGCGTCTATCTTCACATTTGTAAACCTTTGCACAAATATCTAGTGCATCGTCTGGCTAAGTATTGGCGGCAGAGGCGTGTAAAACCAATGGCACTGCTGCCCGGGGAGACAAAGCAAAGGTTTGTTTTAAATTCCTTGTTGATTTGAAGTATCTCCGTTCTGCACAGTTAATAAAGTTCATTTTGGAGATGTGACATCATTTAAGATCCTGCACCCGGTGTTATTCAGTCATTCCAGATTCCCTCTGCTACTTTGACATGTCCTTTTCAAACGGCTAAATACACATCTTCCTTTGCTCCTCGCGGGCAAAAGCAGCGTTTATTGACTCAGTCTGCTTGTCTTTGCTGTCTCCGAGGGATTTGCTGGGTCACTTGGGATGTATGAGCCACACTCGGTCAGGAGAGCAGGTTTATTTCTGTAAACGGTCATTAGCGAGCGAGTTGAGTATTTCATGACGGACTAATATATTTATGGTCACTTTTACTGGGCAGCTTTATGTTTCCAGTTTGGTCTTTCAGCAGAAGCCAGTGTGTGCTCTAAGCAGTAGATGCATCCTGTTTGAAGAACCGTCTGAATAAGGGCCTCGACCCAAAACGTCACCCATTCCTTCTCTTCAGAGATGCTGCCTGTCCCGCCGAGTTACTCCGGCTTTCTATGTCGATCTTCGGTTTAAACCAGCATCTGCAGTTCCATCCTACATGATGCGTTTACTGCTTTTATCTATCCTCTGGTTTTATCCTTCTCCTTGTAAAATCTAATCATCACTTTATGCTATGGATTTAAGTTCAGAACATGTCTTACGGTAATTGTTTTAAATTCCTCTTTCCCTGTAGCCCTGTGTTATTGGGATGCTTTTACTGACTTGTACTATGAAGATTAACTCAAAATAATTAGAATCTCAGTTTCTGTATATATGATGTTCGCTTGTACCTTTTCTAGCCTCGGGTGAATGTTTTGCATGACTTCAAAGAGGTCTCACTGGGATCCTGCCGCAGTCTCGCCGTGCCCAAGGGCCAGAGAGAGTTCCCTGAAGCAATGTCGCCTCCTGAGGGGAGAATGGAGCTGGGGATCGTACATCCATTGACTGACTGTAGCAGATGAGAATTAGTTGTCCCCAGACATTAGAGCTTACAGTATGTTTTGTTTAGTTTAGAGATACAGCGCGGAAACAGGCCCTTCAGCCCACCGGGTCTGCACCGACCAGCGATCCCCGCACATTAACACTATCCTACACATACTGGGGACAATTTCTACATTTACCAAGCCAATTAACCTGCAAACCTGTACGTCTCTGGAGTGTGGGAGGAAACGGAAGATTTCGGGGAAAACCCACGCAGGTCACGGGGAGAGCGTACAAACTCCGTAGTCGGGATCGAACCTGGTTCTCCGGCGCTGCATTCGCTGTAAGGCAGCAACTCTACCGCTGTGCCACCGTGACCGCCCACATGTATGTAACGGAACCTAGTTTAGATCTAGCAGAATGTCTGGAAATCCTGAGGCAAGGCCCAGTCCATCATAAGTTTATAATATTAGCTATTGACGTTTACAAAGCCTGCTGTCCTGCTGCTATTTCAAGTAAGAATGTCATTGTTCCGTCTGGTACGTATGACAATGAAACACTCTTGATCTCCCCACCATCGCGGGGATCTATCGATAGGAGTGCTGCCTCAAAAATACAGTGTATAGTGTTTACAAGCCTGTTATGCTGCTGCAAGTAAGAATTTCATTGTTGGAAAACCAATCTGGAGGAAAAATGAACTGGTCTCTGCGGTGTGTGTGCGGAGTTGGGCTGGGAGGTCACACCTTCTGTCTATTCATCTCTGGCCCTTGTCCACTATCAACCCCCCACCCCCCTCATTCACCTACATCAGCCTATTGCTTGCTAGGCTTCGTCCTGCCCCTCTATTCCGGCTTCTTTACCCGCCTCTTACTCCTGACAGCCAGTCTGAAGATGGATCCCGACCCAACATGTCACCTATCCATGTTCTCCAGAGATGCTGCCTGACATGCTGAGTTACTCCAGCACTTTGAGTTTAGTTTAGTTTGAGAAACGGCGCGGAAACAGGCCCTTCGGCGCACCAAATCTGCACCGACCAACGATCCCCCTACATTAACACGATCCTACACATGTCGAGGGACAATTTGACATTTATACCAAGCCAAGAGACTGTACAAACTCCGTATAGACAGCACCCATGGTCAGGATCAAACCCGGGCCTGGTGCTGTGAGGCAGTGTGCCGCCCTTTGGTATTTTTTTGTTAGCCAACATTTGCTGTTCCTTGTATCCACAAAGTGCAGACTGTTGCTGAGAAGTTAAGAGGTGGAGAGGGAGACAAACTAATGACATCAATTGAAATGGCAGACTGTAGGTTAATTATAGATATATGCACATTTTAAATAAATATTATTTTGCTGAATTTCTCATTTGACAGATGCCAGAATAGTTATAAAACATTTTGTTAGCAATCTGGAACACATTGTTCAGTTTAACAAATTATTTAAGATTGTCTCCAAAATTCCTGTAAGGCAGAACAATTTTAACATTGATTCCAGGAACAATCTTCAAAGTGATTATTGAAGTATCAGTTGTGCAAAGGCTGAGTTGAGTATACAAACTAATCGTTGACATGTACTGAGGAAGGATCTATGTTTCGAAAGTACTTAATTAACTGTAAGGAGCTGTCTGCTATTGTGAAGCAATAAATGGTGACACGAGTACAAAGATGCAGGGAACATGCAGATGCTGGTTTACAAATGAAAACGGTGCTGGGGTAAAGGGCCTGTCCCACTTACGTGTCCTTGGCACGCAAATTACACGACCTGGTAGTCGCGTTGAGGCGCATGGGCATCGTGGGCACGGGGCCGGTCCCACTTAAAAGCCCGGAGGGGTATGTAGTTGTGCGCGACATCGCACGGGGCTCCAAAATATTTGTAGTGAACGAAATCTTCGCGCGCCAACGGCCTGACGCGGAACTGACGGCCAAAGTGGGACAGGCCCAAGACCCTGGCGCGACGCAACGTCTCACCTCCAACAGCAGCAGAAGCAGGCAAACGATCACCGAGCACGGCCTGGGGCTCACGGCCGTTGCGGTCCGGTCCGCCCCCACTACTACTCCCAGAGCGGGGCCAAGAAAATTGAAGATAAACACAAAATGCAGGAGTAACTCAGCGGGACCGGCAGCATCTCTGGAGAGAAGCAATGGATGACGTTTTGGGTCAAGAACCTTCTTTTCACACTGAAGAAGAGTCTCGACACGAAACGTCACCCATTGCTTCTCTCCAGAGATGCTGCCGGTCCCGCTGAGTTACTCCAGCTTTGTGTCCATCTTCAAATGACGTCATGCGCTCCAGGCGGCTGTGCGTACGCATGTAATCGCGCCCGACCTTCGCGGGACAATCGCGGCTCAACGCGACCACGAGGTCGCGTAATTTGCGTGCCAAGGACATGCAAGTGGGACAGGCCCTTAACTCAGTGAGTCAGGCAACATCTCTGGAGGTCATGGATAGGTGACTTTTCGAGTCGGGACTCTTGTTCAACCGGGCTTGAATTTTCCCCATGACAATTAATGAAGCATGCAAACTTTCATCTTTTCTATTACTCCTAAGTTTCTGCATGTGCATTTGTATCCTTAACTTCAATAAGAGCTTAGTGATATACAATGCACAATTCATTCTGGATAAATGAATGAACATCAATTGGAACTAATGTTATTACTTTTAAACTTCCGTCCCCTGATGTTTGAACCACATAAATCTAGATTCATTGACAATCCCGTTCCGATCTTAAATGAGATCACCACAAAATGCTTTTACTGTAGTATTTGGCCAATAGTGTTCGCAAGCTAAGGGATGCAATGGTGGTGTAGAGTCTACTAGACTAGTCTTGCATAAAGGAGGCAACACAGTATGCATAATGATAGTGACAGCCCCTAAGCTTGCACAGACAGACCTTTGGTTATGAAAGTATAATAACATTATTGTAGTTTAGTTCAGAGAGACAGTGCGGAAGCAGGTCCTCTGGGTCGAGACCCTTCTTCTGTGTGTGGGTGTGTGTGTGTGGGTGGGTGTGTGTGTGTGTGTGTGTGTGTGTTTTTTTGTGTGTGTGTGGGGTGTGTGGGGTGTGTGTGTGGGTGTGTGTGTGGGGTGTGTGTGTGTGTGGGGGGTGTGTGTGTGGGGGTGTGTGTGTGTGTGTGTGTGTGTGGGTGTGTGGGTGTGTGTGTGGGTGTGTGTGGTGTGTCTGTGTGTGTGTGGTTGTGTGTGTGCGTGGGTGTGGGTGTGTGTGGGTGTGTGTGTGTGTGGGTGTGTGGGTGTGGGTGTGTGTGTGTGTGTGTGTTTGTGTGTGGGTGTGTGTGGGGTGGGGGTGTGGGTGGGTGTGTGTGTGTGTGTGTGTGGTGTGTCTGTGTGTGTGTGTGTGTGTGTATGTGGGTGGGTGTGTTGGTGTGTGTGTGTGGGTGGGTGTGTGTGTGTGTGTGTGTGTGTGTGTGTGTGTGTGTGTGTGTGTGTGTCTGTGGGTGGGTGTGTGTGGTGTGTGTGTGTGGGTGGTGTGTGTGTGTGTGTGTGTGGTGTGTCTGTGTGTGTGTGTGTGTGTGTGTGTGTGTGTGTGTCTTTGGTCTAAACCAGCATCTGCAGTTCCTTTTTACAAATGTGAAGTAGGACAGTATGCCAAGGCCACATTCCATGCTTGACACGCTGCTCGGGACAGTTACAGCGTAGCTCTGCACTCAAAGCCAACAGCGTCGCGTACATTAAAACAACACTTTCTCTGTACACTAAAACATTTTAACTCTATCTCCAATCTGACACATTGCCCAACATGAATTATTTTCCCCCCAATAATTTTATATTTTAAATCCCACTTTAAGGAAGCATCAAGGAGATGCAGAAATCAGTATTTTGTGGTGATCTAATTTAAGATCTAAACAGGATTATCAATTAATCCAGATTTATGTGCTTCAAATATCAGGGAATGGTGGTTTTAAAGTAATAATATTAGTTCCAATTGATGTTCCGGGATGAAATGTGCATTGACTTATTGAAGTTAAGGATACAAATAGATTCAACAATTATTTATAAGATGTATTAAGAAAAAGAACTGCAGATGCTGGTTTAAATCAAAGGAAGACATAAAATGACATAAAATATCTACCTTGAAGAATTATTTGTCTATCTCTCTAGTGAATATAAAATGAATTATTTGTTTTTCCTTTGAACCCACTTGCCTTGGAATATCGATAAATATCATGTTAGCATCATGGATATTTGGTCTGGAGAGAAATTTAATGTTCATCATAATTCAGTATCATTGTTTCAGAATGATATTGTTCCAGCAATAGCTCTTGAATTCTAGAGTATAATTGCAGGCTGATAATTTGGGCATTGGTTTGAAACTGCAGTTACAGCCGGCTGTTGTGTATCTTCCTATACTTTCCCAGGGGAATAGCCAAGTTGTGGACGATTTGCAGACATCAGTCATGAGAGGCTTCAATGTGAATGCTACCTTAAAGCAGTACTCATTTCATCACTGCTATCGGAAAGGTCATGGTCCATTGGGATAGGAGGTGGGGATGTTTCAAGGCTTACACCAATACCCAGCAGACACATTTATGCTGCTGGACGTCACAATGCAAATGTGGAACTTCAATCCCCATGCACGTGTGTACATCAGGAGCAGGAGTTGAATGCGTGCTTCCAGGTATGGATTTCCAGCCGTCACTGAGCCAAGGTCATATTTGCTACATACAGTGCCCTCCATAATGTTTGGGACAAAGACCCATCATTTATTTATTTGCCTCTGTAATCCATAATTTGAGATTTATTTGCCTTAAGTGCCATTCTTAGCAAAACATTCACAGTGCAGATTCTTTGTGGTTCATCGTACTTCAACTATGCTCCCATGCATCGAATCTTGACCTGTGCAGAACTGAGTGGATGGATTGGGGAATTGCCCATTCTAGCCTGGAGACGACACTGCTTTAGGTTAAAGGACAGCATGGTGCTGGAGTAACTCCGCAGGTCAGGCAGCATCCCTGGAGAAGTTTGAAGAAGGGTCTCGACCCAAAACGTCATCTATTCTTTGTCTCCAAAGATGCTGCCTGACCCACTGAGGTACTCCAGCATTTTTGTGTCTATCCCTGGGGAATATAGATGGGTGATGTTTCCAGAGGGGACCCTGTGTGAAGAAGCGTCCTGACCGGAAACGTCACCTATCCATGTTCTCAGGAGATGTTGCCTGATCCTCTGAGTTGCTGCAGCACTTTTGCGTAAACCAGTATCTGTAGTTCTTTGTTTCTACTGCTTTAGGTTCCCAGGATTGGTTTGCCTCTACTCATGAGTTCTGAGGAAAGGTTGTTAGCTTCATCTTTTAATGTTTCTCCCTCCACGGATGCTGCCTGACTGCTGAGGATTTTGAGCATTATCTGTCTTTATTTCAGATATCCAGCGTAGAGTCATTGAGCCATACAGCATGGAAACAGACTCTTTGGCCCAACTTGCCCATGCTGACCTGCATTTGTCCATATATCCCTCTGAACTTTTCCTATCCATGTACCTGTCCAAACGTCTTTTAAATGTTGCTGCCTCAACTACCTCCTCAGGTCCTCACCTTAAATATATGTTCTCTGGTTCTTGATTCCCATACTCTGGGTAAAAGACTGTGCATCACCCTATCGATTCTCCTCATGATCTTATACACCTCTGTAAGATCACCCCTCATCTTCCTACGCTCCAAGGAATAAAGCCCTAGCCTGTCTAACCTCTCCCTAAAAGCTCCGTTCCCAAGTCCGCACGACGCCCTTGTAAATCTCTGCAAGCATCTAGAGTGGCGCAGCAGTTGAGTTGCTGCCTTCCAGCGACTGAAACCCGGGATCGATCCTAAGAACAGGTGCTAACTGTCTGTATGGAGTTTGTGCGTTCTCCCTGTGGCAGCGTGGGTTCTCTAAGGATGCTCCGGTTTCCTCCATTCCAAAGACTTGCAGGTTAATTGGCTTCGATAAAAGTTATAAATTGTCCATAGGTACACAAAAATGCTGGAGAAACTCAGCGGGTGCAGCAGCATCTATGGAGCGAAGGAAATAGGCGACGTTTCGGGCCGAAACCCTTCTTCAGTAAATTGTCCATAGTGTGTAGGGTGATATTAGTGTTTGGGTGAACGCTGGTTGGAGTGGACTCGGTGGGCCAAACGGCCTGTTTCCGCGCTGAATCTCTAAAGTCTAAATCTAGTATATGTTTGCATCCTCCAGTCATTGCATTTTGCTGCATCTTGCTGTACCCAGAAGACATTGATCAGGTCCACCCAATTTCAGTCGTGCCCTGCCTTACTCTTTGACTCTTTTCCTGAATATTCAATATTCATTCTGAATAAAGTTTTTGAATTCTTTATAACTGGGAAGACTACTTGTATAGACTGTTGTTGCTTTTAGACATATTCAAACACACTGCAGACAGTGTAGGAATGTATTTTGTAAGGGGCTGGTGTCTTGCATGGCTCCTGCATGCCCAGTCTTTCAAAGAAGGCAGCTTTTGTACAGCTTGCGCTTGGGTGGATTCAAATCAAGCAGGTTATTGACATTGCCTTTCTCTCCAAGGGGGTAGAAGAAAAAGCTGGAAATAGTTCTGTTTGCAGGGAAGTGCAGTGAATGGCGTTACTCAGCACTGAAAATCACCCATTCTGAACCAGTGCTGATTTGGAAATGCAGCGTGATGGGAAGTGGCAGGCGTGACCGGATCTGACAATATCGTCACCGCACGTCATTACTTTCCCTGCAGCATGGCAACTAATCACACAAGCTAATGCAGCAGATGAAATTATGTCAAGTGTTTGAAATTAGCAGGAATATACATGCCCAAGAAAGGAAGTATACAATAGAACAGGCAGCAGGCCCATTTCGAAGCGCTGCCTCTCATGCTTCCCCGTAACTAAAGTGGGCCAGGCAGCATCTCTGGAGAACATGGATAGGCAACATTTTGGGTCTGGATCCTCCTTCAGTCTGAAGTGAAATATCGTCTGTCCATGTTCTCCAGAGTTGTTGCCTGACCCACTGAATTACTCCAGCACTTTGTGTTTTACTTAATAAGCACAACACTGTCCTACATTTTGAATGCTTTGTGCTAATTTAAGACCAAATTGTAAGAGGTTTAGTTACATTAGTGTATTACTGTATCTATGCAAAGTCTCCCTGATTGAGATTTAATGTTAAACTTTTAGCATTAAATTTTAATTGGGATGCACATATTGCAGGAACAGGAGTAGATATTTAATCTTCGCCCTTCCAGTGCTGCAATTCTCTTATTTTAATTAATTTTAAAAGAAAATCAGCTCGCCATTCTCAATTAGGACATGGGGGTGGGAAGTAATGGAGACTTTCTTTCATGGGCTGATAGAATCTAGTTCCGGCAAATCTCCTACTTGATCGTTACAATTTAATGTAAATTGTTTGGAAAAATGCCCTTTATGCAGCCTTCGTGGGTTTGAAAGGAGTGAATCATAAGCTCTAATTCAATTCCCTTCATCTTGAAGCGAGCAAATTTCAGTGAGGCCTTGTTGGACATTTCTAAGTCAGCACATTCCACCTGCAGAATGTGTGGAGCATTTTCTACTCATTGTGAAGAATATGCAGACATTTACTTTCAAGGGCAATGTAGCTTTAGTTTTCTTTTCATAACAAAAAAAAAATGAAGTGCCTTTGCACAAAATAATTCCCTTCCGGTTCCTTAGAGGTTTAGGTGTGATGTTACCTTTCCATTTTCCAGATCAAACTAGAACTTGTTTGGAGCTGTTTAAGATAAAATGGTTGCAATTAAAATGGGAATTCATTTCTTAATTAATTAATAAGCCCATTAATCAATTAATTCATTCATTCATTAATTAATTTCTCAATCTAATTAATAAAGCCTCACCCGCTGAGTTTCTCCAGCATTTTTGTCTACCTACAATTTTCCAGCATCTGCAGTTTCTTCTTAAACAAACTGGGAATTAATTTCTTCCCTTTTCCTCTCCCCCTTTGTTGCACCAATCTTTCCCTGTTCATTATCTACTTCAAGTTAATTATATCTGGGTATGATTTTGCTGGTTTTCATCAGCTTCTGGACGCAACTATGCAAGCAGGTGTTTTGACAATATATTTTACTGGTATCAATTCCTTGTTCCTCTCCAGATACCCAAACTCTTGTCGAGAAAGGAGTACATAAGTGTGCTGCTATTTGGATCTGATTTCCACTTCCTCACTCCGAAATAACAAAAGTGTAAAAAGAACAGGTGGCTTAGTGGTAGAGCTACTGCCTTGCATCGCCAGAGACCCGGGTTCAATCCTGACTATGGGTGCTGTCTGTATGGAGTTTGTATGTTCTCCACGTGACCGCGTGGGTTTTCTCCGAGATCTTCCGTTTCCTCCTACACTCCAAAGATGTACAGGTTTGTAGGTTAATTGGCTTGCTATAAATGTGCAATTGTCCCTAGTGTGTGTAGGGTAGTGTCAACGTGCAAGGATCGCTAGTCGGTGCAGACTCGGTGGGCTGAAGTGCCTGTTTCCGCGCTGTATTGACCCGTCCACTAACACTATCCTACACACTAGGGACAATTTTTCTGAAGCAAATTAACCTACAAACCTGTACGTCTTTCGTGTGTGGGAGGAAACCAGAGCACCCGGAGAAAACCCACGCAGTCACAGGGAGAACGTACAAACTCCGTACAGACAGCACTTGTAGTCGGGATCGAACCCAGGTCTCTGGCGCTGCAAGGCAGCAACTTTACCGCTGGGCCACCGTGCCGCCCTTAAACTTAGTTAGTTGGTGATACAGCAGTAAGTGCTCAGTTGGTCAAACAGCTTCTGTAGAGAAAGGAAGAAGTTATTGTTTCAGTTCAATGATTCCCATCAGAACCTTCTGACCCTGTTGATTTATAGTGGCCTTCAGTGAACTTCTGTGTTCTGTTTTCACTAATGATGGTTGGGTTCCCAGCATTAGTTAAACCTGCCAACCTGAAATGAGCCATTTATTGCAATGTTCAAGAAGGAACTGCAGATGCTGGAAAATCAAAGGTAGACAAAAGTGCTGAAGAAACTCAACGGGTGAGGCAGCATCTATGGAGCGAAGGAAATAGGCAACGTTTCGGGTCGAAACCCTTCTTCAGACAATTATTGCAATGCTCTATTTTCAGCTCATGGCAGTCAGTCATGCCAATATATCGCCCTCAGTGTCACGAGCTCTTACCATGTGCAACAAAGTAAAATAGAATGAGAACCTTGTCCTGCTGGACAAGCTGCTAACCTAAGTTAACCTGATTTAGGTAGCAGGCAAGTGAGGCAACGGGGCCAAATATTTCAAAATGGCAAGGTGTGATTTGGAATGTGTTGCCTTAAGGGGTGTTGAAAGCAACTGTGATAGCAACACAGTGTGAAAATAGATAAATATTGCAGGACCGCATGAAAGAGGAAGGGAGCAGTACTGAGACGAATAATTAACCTAATGCAGTGATATTGATACTTAGATCGGAAATGAGATAAAGAAGAAATACAATGGTTATGCTCAATCACCTCCGTGTTCCCCACTCAACAGGCCTAGCTGGGATTGGCAAACTCCCATGTCCACATGCCCTCCCATCCCTTCGCTGAGGTGAATGTGCGTCAGATTAATGCAGAAACGACAGATGGCACAATGGGCTAAGTGTTCGGCTGGCAACCGGAAGGTAGCTGGTTCGAATCCCGCTTGGAGTGCATACTGTCGTTGTGTCCTTGGGCAAGACACTTCACCCACCTTTGCCTGTGTGTGTGGATGTAATTATGTGAAGCACTTTGGGGTCAATGCAAGTTGACTAAAAATGTGCTATATAAAAAAAATAAAGAAAAATAAAGAAAAGAAACAAGGAACTGCAGATGCTGGTTTACACAAAAAGACACAAAGTGCCGGAGAAACTCAACGGGTGAGGCAGCATCTATGGAGCGAAGGAAATAGGCAACGTTTCGGGACAAAATGTTGCCTATTTCTTTCGCTCCATAGATGCTGCCTCACCCACTGAGTCTCACCAGCATTTATGTCTACCTTCGATTTTCCTGCAGAAGCAAAAAAACTGTAGAGGCTGCTTTACAAAAACACAAAATGTCAAAGTGACCCTTGATTAACAAATGAAATGATTTTCAGTCAGGCAAATGGTTTTGTATGGAGACACAAGGAACTGCAGTTGCTGGAGTCTCGACAGAAACCCAGTTCTGGAGGGTCTTGACCTGAAGCTTGACTTTGGATCTTATAGAAACATATTAAATTATAAAAGGACTGGACAAGTTAGATGCAGGAAAAATGTTCCCAATGTTGGGCGAGTCCAGAACCAGGGGCCACAGTCTTAGAATAAAGGGGAGGTCATTTAAGACTGAGGTGAGCAAAAAGGTTTTCACCCAGAGAGTTGTGAATTTATGGAATTCCCTGCCACAGAGGGCAGTGGAGGCCAAGACACTGGATGGATTTAAGAGAGAATTAGATAGAGCTCCAGGGGCTAGTGGAGTCAAGCGATATGGGGAGAAGGCAGGCACGGGTTATTGATAGGTGACGATCAGCCATGATCACAATGAATGCTGGTGCTGGCTCGAAGGGCCGAATGGCCTCCTCCTGCACCTATTTTCTATGTTTCTATGAAACATCACCTGTCCATTCCCTCCACAGATGCTGCCTTGTCTCGCCAAGTTCCTCCAACTTTTCATGTGTTTATTTGAAATAGTTTTATATTCTGATACCTGTTTGTGAACCTCTCACAAGGTACAAAGTGCTGGAGTAACTCCGTGAGGTCAAGCAGCATCCCTGGAGAACATGGAAGTGATGTTTTGGGTTGGGACCTTTCTTGACGCTTGCTCAGTGTAAGGCACTGGAGAGGGAAAAGCCGAGTTAAAATGTCTGGCAATACAAATGCCCGGTTCTGATGCAGACGGATAAAGCCAGTTATCGGAAATTGGAGAATGGGGAAGCTGGAGAAGGCGTTTCCATGCCCAGACGGAGGGTGAGAAGCTGATCCACAGGCTTGCATTGTCTCTGTGTAGGAGGCCCTGACGGGTCAGAGTGGGATGGAGCTTTGAAGTATAAGAAGGAACTACAGATGCTGCTTTAAACCGAAGATAGACACAAAAAGCTGGAGTAACTCAGCGGGACAGGCAGCATCTCTGGAGAGAAGGAAGGGGTGACGTTTCGGGTCGGGACTCTGCTGAGTTACTCCAGCACTTTGTGTCTACGCCAGTTACTGTATCGTTTCAGCTGCTGTTCAAGGTTCAAGTCATTATTCTTGAGTATGTACAATTCAAAAAGAAGGCTTGAACAGTGTAGATGGCTTCAGCTGTTGATCACTGATTACAGTCACGGGATTGTGTTGTTTTTAATCAAACTTTTGTGATCCACTGCATAAATGTATTACGTCTTTGGCTGCTCTCCATCTTGCATCCATTGTTGGTTCTGACCAAGTGACTACAGTTCACAATGGAGGCATGTTTACAATTTCCCGTCAAATCTTTGGTCATGGGTTGGCTACCTGTTACAATCGGAACCACCTAGTCGTGGCCTTTTGATTATCAACGTTTGATTATCAAACTAAATTATCTTCAGTCAGGCAAAAAAAAATTTGTACAGAGGCGCAAGGAACTGCTGATCCTGAAGTTTTGACCAAAACTCGGTGCTGGAGGCTTTCAACCTGAAACATCACCTGTTCGTTTCCTCCAGAGATGCTGCCTGACCCGCTGAGTTCCTCCACACTTTGTGTTTTTGCTTGAAATAGTTTTTGTTTCTTGCCTGTTTCTGAACCCCTCTTCTGTGCCTTCGTGTCCAAATACAAACATTCCCGGGTTCTCTTCCCAGCCTCTCCTTTTGCATAAGCTTCATCCAGAAATCTTCTCTCCTTGTTAGGGCAAATCATGTTCATTTGTTACTCCTCATTTTGCTACCTTAAATAGGATTCTGAGCTCACAGTGCCTCCATTCTAATGGCCCTGTCCCACGGTACGAGTTCATTCCAAGAACTCCCCAGACAGCACCCGTAGTCAGGATTGAACCTGGATCTCTGGCGCTGTAAGGCAGCAACTCTACCGCTGTGTCACTGTGCTGCTTGGTGAAACAGAAGCAAGCTTTATCCCGGGTTCAGTAATCACTAGTTACTGTGGGAAGTCACTCAGTGCCTTGAGTATTGGAGATTTACTGTAGATGGAAATCTTTCTCTATTAAAGTAAAACTCTGTGGATGCCGAAAATCAGCTTAATGGTACATATGATCAATATTTGCCCGAAATTGAATTTATTTTAGTTGTGCAAATCGTTCTGGTGAAGAATATGTGGCGCTTGGATTGAATCTACGAGGAGAGGCTAGACATTGGAAGTGTTGCATCTCGACCATCAGCTCACTTTGATTTCCTCCCAGATGCTGTGTATGAGTTCCATGTGATCAGGACTTTATTAAAACCAGAAGCAATTCAATGTTGCAGGCAGGAACATAACAAAGGCAGAACTTGGATTAAACTAATTTAACTGTGGGCAGCATGGTGGTGCAGCAGTAGAGTTCCTGCCTTTCTGCGCCAGAGACCCGGGTTCGACCCCGACTACGGGTGCTGTACTGTACGTTCTCCATATGACCGCGTGGGTTTTCTCCGAGATCTTCGGTTTCCTCCCACACTCCAAAGACGTACAGGTTTGTAGGTTGATTGGCTTTGTGTAAATATATATTGTCCCTAGCGTGTGTAGGATAGCGTTAATACGTGGGGATCGCTGGCTGCAGCGGACTTAGTGGGCCCGAAGGGCCTGTTTCAGAGCCCACTATACAAATTTAGTGAAAAGTTATATTTGTGTGAAGAGTCAGGCCGAATGGAGTGGAGTCTCTTACAGGCCCAGAAGGGACAGATTATTGACCTATTTTCAGTGGTAAGGCCATTGTGAACACATTGTGCTCATTCAAATTTCTCATAGTTGCATATTAATTCTGAGAGATGCACCAGAAAGAATGTACACGGATAAAGGCAGACAGACAGTCTTGGTGTGAAGCGGAGGTGTGAATGCCTTGCTGGTCTATATTTAATGTGAATCATCTTCAAGCTGTCCAAAATGTGCGATAGTGCAGATTGTCCTGAACAAAAAGATGGTAATGCCAAATAAAATGAGTACAAGGTTGTTTTAAAACTGAACTGTTTTACTCAGGTGGTCAAGTTGGAACGCATGGGATTGAAAATGAAAGCACTTTAATATCTTAAGAATTGGGTCAGGTGCTATACTGGAAGATAAAAGTCAGCCACGGGATGCTGACACATCGTCTTGTGCTGTTGATCAGTTGGGAAACCGGTCTTGGTTGGACCACTACATGGACACCACACTCGTGGTCCACGACTGCAAGTTTCAATTCCCGTTGCACACCAGTTGTAGGCACGGATCTCTGTGGGCTCCCATTGCGAGTTGTAGTGTTAAGATGCTGTACCGTGGTGTAACTCAACCTTTGATGCAAGTTAATGCCTTAATAGTTAACAAAATGTGGAAGTTCAATCATCAAAGTTATTTTCCAGTACTGACACTAACGTGACAGCATCAATTGAATGGACTTCGCAATTCCCTTGGGGACCACAAAGATATATGTTTTGTTCTTGCTTAGTTTAATGCATGAATGAATGATGGAAAGATACAGCATGGAAACAGACCCTCTGGGGTCCACGAGTCCTATGTTGTCCCACTTTCTGATCCGTTCCTTACACACTAGGGGCAATTTAGAGGCCAATTAACCTCCAAATCCACACGTCTTTGGGATGTGGGAGAAATTCCGAAGGGAGAACGTGCAAACTCTGCACAGACAGCACCCAAGGTCAGGATTAAACCCGGGCCTCTGGTGTTGTGAGGCAGCTGCTCCACTGTGCCACAGAATTGAGAATGGTGAGAATGGCCCGGTGGATTCCAGCTCTGATATTCATGGCGCTAACTCTATTGTGTTACGGCACTCATGAATTTGTTCTTGCTCTCGTATGATCGTGCTCTCATAAAATGAACAAGAACAAGAACTAGCTATAAAAATTTCAAAAGAGAGCTGGGATAAACACTTACTATATGTGCATAAATGCTCGATCAACGTACGACATACTCTAATTCAATTCAAAACATTACATAGACTATACTATTCAAAAACAAAAATAAATAAACCTTTCCCTAACGTCTCACCCATTTGTGATAAATGTAAGTCTCATGAAGCTACCATAGCGCACTCTTTTGTTTTTTGTATAAAAATCCAAAAATTCTGGAACGAAATATTTGAAATCTTCACAAAACTGTGGATTTCAAATATGTTCGAAACATTACATTTGGAAGAGATGAGATTCCTCCTAGCAGGCAAAGCAGACCACGTCCAAAAGACGTGGTCTGCATTTCTGGACTTATTACAAGCATAAGGTGCAATAGTAATTTAAAAAATAAATGGTACCAGGATCTGGTAATGGGGGGGTGAAAAATACGGTTGGTATATCCCTTTTTGCGGAGTTTTTTTTTTTTTTTAAATTTATAATAGAGCGATTGTTACTCTTTCTTTCTTTCTTTTCTAGGGTCTATTTCTTAACTTTCTTCTCTAACTCCTTTTCTAATGGGCTTTCTTTTCCCAACACTTTCCTGCACCTTCACGACTCTTTCTCACTTTCCTTACTTCCTTTATTTCTATCTTTTTTAAAGTTCAAAAATGAAGGGGTACAACAAATGTAATGAGATATATGTGGTGTGTATTACTGCAACTTATTGTACTTCTAATAAAATTTAAAAAAAATTTTTTTTTTAAAAAATTAAAAAATAAATAAAATGAATTGGTATAAAGATTGGGAAAGATGATTTAGTGAGCATGCACTTTGAACAGTGTCATTGTTTGAGGTAGTGGAAGGCTGTGCAGAATGACGTGATAGGCTGTAAGTGAACAATAATTAAATGTCTGGCCGCTCCATTCAGTGCATGAAACCATAGCTCTGACAGTGTTTCAGCGCCTTCACTTCCCAAAAGTAAAAAAAAAATGTGATAGACTCACAAAGCTGGAGTGCGCTCTTTAAGCAGCCTGTCAGGAGAAAAGAATAGATGATGGATCTACCGAAGCGAGTTACTCCATTTTGTGAACGATCTTCATTTGATGGTGGTCTTTAGTGTCGCAGCATGTGCAAGCTGGTGCAGCAGTGAGCATGTGGGGAACGTTGGGGATGATTTCTTGCAGGTTCTTTATTGAAAGCCCCAGCAATGTTGGTAAATGCCTCGGGGTAAGACGTCTGGTGTTTGTTGACCACGGCCTGCAGCTCCTCCAGTGCCAGACGGACGTCTGCCTGGGGTGGGATGTAGACCGCGGTCAGGATAACGGAGGTGAATTCTCTCGGGAGGTAGAAGGGACGGCACTTCACCGCCAGATGTTCGAGGTGTGGAGAGCAGGAGTTGGACAGGACTGCCACGTCGGAACACCACGCAGAGTTGACCATGAGGCAGACGCCCCCTCCTCTCCCTTTCCCAGATGCCAGGGTACGGTCCATGCGGTGGATGGAGAACCCTTCAGGCTGGACCGCTGAGTCTGGGGAGCTGGGGGTGAGCCATGTCTCTGTGAAACAGAACACAGAGCATTCCCTCAGCTCCCTTTGATAAAGCAGTCTTGCCCTTAAGTCCTCCACTTTGTTTTCAAGGGACTGTACATTAGCCAGTAGGATAGTAGGGAGAGGGGGCCGAAGTCCCCTGCGCTTCATTCTGACCTGGAGTCCTGCCCGACGGCCACGTTTCCGGACACAATGGAGGCTTCCCCTTTGTTTCCAGGTGCTGTACTTGCTGTACCTGCTGTTTCTGCGGACCTGCGCAGGAACGGGGATTCCCTCACAGACGGCAGCTCCAGCTCCGTAACGAACGGGGGTTCCCTCAAAGTCGGCAGCTGCAGCTCCAGCTTCATTGTTCCTGGAGGATCCAGCCCGTCGGCTCTGGGGGTCATCCCGGGGTTTCAAGGTACAGTACCTGGGATCCTCAGTCGGGTCGGGAGTTCCACAGCCAGTGTGGGAAAGTTTAAAGTCCAAGGTTCCCGCAGCTGCGGGAGTTCGCGAAATTGCGAGAGCTTTGAGGTGCTCCAGCAGGTTGTCCGAAACGGCACCTATTTCTGCCGTTTTTCTGATCCAGGTAAGTTGTTGGAAATTGTAGTTGAGCCTTTTATTTTCCGGAGCTCCGCAAAAGTCGCCGCAGGCAGGCGCCATCTTGCTACGGGTGCTACTTGCTACTAGTCGTGTCTAACAAGTAAGCAAGTCGTGATCGCGAGACAGGGATCCAAAGACACAGGGGATGGGTTTAACTGACAAAGCAGAGATTGAGATTCGGTGAATATAGTACCCTGTCTGTGTCTGAATGTCACCAAGAATATGGGTCAGTTGTACTCCACTCATACTTACTTTTCATTCATAGTGGAAAGTAAACAACATGGAGAGGGGATCTCATTGAAACATACAAGATTGTTAAGGGCTAGGACACGCTAGAGGCAGGAAACATGTTCCCGATGTTGGGGGAGTCCAGAACCAGGGGCCACAGTTTAAGAATAAGGAGTAAGCCATTTAGAACGGAGACGAGGAAACACTTTTTCTCACAGAGAGTGGTGAGTCTGTGGAAAACTCCACAGAGGGCGGTGGAGGTCGATTCTCTGGATGCTTTCAAGAGAGAGCTACATAGGGCTCTTAAAAATAGCGGAGTCAGGGGATATGGGGAGAAGGCAGGAACGGGGTACTGATTGGGGATGATCAGCCATGATCACATTGAATGGCGGTGCTGGCTCGAAGGGCCAATTGGCCTACTCCTGCACCTATTGTCTATTGTCTATTGACCCTCATACGTAGACAAAAATGCTGGAGAAGATTTGATTTGATTAGATTAGATTCCTTTATTTGTCATTCAGACCTTTCGGTCTGAACGAAATTTCATTGCCAGCAGTCATACATATAATAATAAATAACAAAACATACAATAAACACAAATTAACATTCACCACAGTGAGTTCACCAGGCACCTCCTCACTGTGATGGAGGCAAAAGTCTTAAAGTCACTGTCTCTTCCCTCCTTATTCTCCCCAAACTCAGCGGGTGCTGCAGCATCTATGGAGCGAAGGAATAGGTGATGTTTCGGGTCGAGACCCTTCTTCAGACTGATGTCATGCTCGTTTAGTTTAGTTTAGAGTTACAGCGTGGAAACGGGCCCCCTCTGTACACCAAGTTTGTGCCGACCAGCGATCACCCATTCACTAGTTCTACCCTACACACTAGGGACAATTTACAGAAGCCAATTATCCTGCAAACCTGCACATCTTTAGAATGTCGATGGAAACCAGAGCACCCGGAGAAAACCCACATGGTCCTAGAGAGAATGTACAAATTCTACATTGAACACCGGTGGTCAGGATCGAACCCGGGTCTCTGGTGCTGTAAGGCAGCAACCCTATTGCTGAGCCACTGTGTCACCTCTTATCTTATGTTTGTTTGCTCTAATTGGATTACATTGCTGAATTGCTTGGACATGACCAACATTTGGTGATCATTTCAGATGTTCCGGTTATAACAAAGTGTAGGATGTTTAAGTATATATAGAACTTTAAAAAAAAATTGATGGCCACAGGGAGAGCCTACAAACCCCGTAGAGACAGCACCCGTAGTCTGGAATATTTTAGAGAGATTTGTATTTGTTACTATATGCACAACCTCCTGCTTCCCAAAACAGATAATACTTGTGAAGCATAATATTGGAATGATCTGATGATCAGTTTTGGCGTCATCCTTTCCCTAGGCTGGTAAAGTATAAGCCTAGAGGCATTGCTTTAAGGTGAGAGGGATAACGTTTAAAGGAGATGCCATGCAGGGCCAGTTTTTTTTACTCTGTGATTTTTTTTTAACTCATAGCCTAGATCCCGCTGCCAGTGGTTGTTGCGGAGGCAGATACAGCAGAGGCATTCACGAAGGTTTTAGAGAAGCACATGGATTGCCAGAGAATGGAGGGAGATGGCACAGATTAATTTCTCTCCGCATCCTATTGAGTACAGACATTGTGGGCCGAAGGGCCTGCTCCTCTGATGTACCATTCTGTGTTCCAGACAGCCCTTGTGCTTTGTAACTCTCTGCCCATCCGAGGAGGCAGCCAGAGCCTCTAGTTTATTATCTCACCCCAAAGATGAGCCCAGAACCCTAGCTGGAACCAAAGAACTTATCAGAGAGCCTCATAAATTAGTCCGCTACTGATATACTTGTAATATGTCTGCTTGAATAATCCACAAGTTGTCGTCACTGGCCCTGGAGTGAAGGAGTGTCCACTGCCTCTCACACTGGATAACTTTATAATTGCCCCATCTCCAGCCAGCATTTATTCTGCTTCATGGCTCTTATCACATTAATCACTTTCGACATAAGTTGGTCGGCACGAACTGAATCTCATGTATTGCGGGAAACAAGATGCCGGGGGCTATAGAGGTTGAATTCTGCTGAATATGTGATCTTGGGATCTTTTTGGTTCATTAACTTTCTGCCTCGGGTCTCACTGATTAGAGATTGGAAATCCCTTATTGGGTACTTGGTGATAGGAATGCAGAAAGACGAGAATCCCATTTTGAATTTCTAGATTGCTTTGTTCCCGTGCGATCTCTACATGCAGTAAGTTTGGAGAGGCAAGCTGGGTTGTTTCAACTATGTATTGTCAGCAGTATTTTACACCTGGCTCTGTATTCACCCTGGATTACTGCTCTAGTCAAAGGGATCTCCTACTGGCCACGGCTGTCAGACTGTACTGGCTATAATCCAGTCTAGGCCCTGGGTGCAGGCTGCAGCAGGCTCCGTCTACTATCCAATCCTTGAACGTAACATAACGACCAAAAAACTGCATTTGTCAACCACAGTGTGGGGATTGTGTGTGGACCAGTACAAACACTTTCACTTGGACAGTTTTACTCTGGCTGGATAACTGATCCAAATCTCTACAGGCCCATTCTTTGGAAAGTCAGCCAGGATGTCACACACGTGACCAGTCACCTCGGACCTCTTACCCTAAAGAAACATTGCCAGCATGACATATAAAAATTTCACTTGATAAAGCGAAAAAAATATGAGTCATATGTGCAGTACAAAACAATATGCCTGTGATGCTCTCAGAATCAGAAGAGATGTATTCCACAATTCCTCCCCCCCCCCCCCCCCCCCCCCCCCCCCTATGTTTGATCACACACGTGACCAAGAATGGGCCTGCAGCCCACATATGAAGGCGTCAAGTTGTCCAATATTTCTGCACTCACCGATCTACATTGACTCTTGGACTACGAGTCTTCCAGTTATAAATGTTGAAATTCTCTGCTGATAGCCCTCCACCCTTTGCTCCTCTCCATAACAATGCTCCCCCCCCCCCCCCCCATTAATCTTCTGGTTACCTGGGACAATATGTGACTTGATACCAAGTTTTATGTTTTCTCCCAGGAAGTGTTCATGGATGTTTTACTGTGCCGAACAAGTCTTGTGAATACGAGTGGTTCACTAACCGATACATGGGCCAGTTTGGTCAGAGCTTCACATCGGCAGGGTGGGAAAGTCCAATCAGTGAGATGAGGAGCTTAATGGCCCTGTCCCACTGTACGAGTTTATCCAAGAGCTCTCCCGAGTTTAAAAAAAAATCAAACTCGTGACAAGCACGTAGAATGTACGTAGCGGGTACGTCGGAGCTCGGGACGTCTCTTAGTGGCTCGTAACGCTAACGGCAGGAACTCCGGAAACGCGGTAAGCTCGTGAAGACTTTTCAACATGTTGAAAAAGGTCCACGAGAGCCCCGAGTACCTACGAGCGGCTATTACCGTAATTCTCCGAGTTCGAATCAGGAAACTCGGGAGAACTCTTGAATTAGCTCGTACAGTGGGACAGCCACATAAACCTGGTGAATATAGGAGAGCAAACGTGAGCGAGGGCCCATGGCAGTGAAGAGGCGAAAGGGATTGGCCCGGGATGGAGTGGGACAACGGCGGGGAAAGCGAGTGGCTCGCAGGGTCAAGTCTCGTTGAGTTTATCGTGTAGGAAGGAACTGCGCATTCTGGTTTAAACCAACGATAGACACAAAAATGCTGGAGTAACGCAGTGGGACAGCAGCATCTCTAGAGATGGGTGACGTTTCTTCAGTCTGAAGAAGGGTCTCGACCCGAAACGTCACCCACTCCTTCTCTCCAGAGATGCTGCCTGTGTCTATGTGCATAGGTATGATGTGCATAGGTACGATGAGGTACAGGTACAATGAGAATCTTACCTGCAGCAGCATCACAGGTACGGGGACTTGGAGCACACACACACACACACAGCACAGTGGCACAATGGTACAGTTGCTGCCTCACAGCTCCAGAGACCCGGGTTTGTTCCTGACTACGGGTGCTGTCTATACAGAGTTTGTATTTTCTCCCTGTGACCACATGGGTTTTCTCCGGGTGCTCTGGTTTCCTCCCACACTCGAAAGATGTACAGATTTGTAGGTAATTGGCTTTGGTAAGTTGTAAAATTGTTCCTGGAGTATGTGGGTTAGTATATGGGGTGGTCGCTGGTTGGCACGGGCTCAGGCCGAAGCGCCTGTTTTTTTGCTGTATGTGTAAAAACAAACAAAACCACAAATTATACAAGATAATGAATAATAAGGAAAATACTGCAGTGCCAAAAGTCAATTATAACACAAGTCCGTGGTGGTGCAACAGTGGTCCACAGTGTACCCTTGCAGAAGCAGAATCACGGCTGTGCAGCTTCATAAATTCATAAGTGATAGGAGCAGAATTAGACCATTCGGCCCCTCAAGTCTACGCCGCCATTCAATCATGGCTGATCCATCTTTCCCTCTTAACACCATTCTCCTGCCTTCGCCCCATAACCCCAGACACTCGTCCTAATCTAGAATCTATCTCTGCCGTCAAAATATCCATTGACGGCCACAGATTTCTGTGGAAATGAATTCCGCAGATTCACCATCCTCTGACTACATGGAAACAAAGAAAATAGATGCAACCCTTCGAGCCAGCACCGCCATTCTCAGAGGGCGGTGGAGGCCTGTTCTCTGGATACTTTCAAGAGAGAGCTAGATAGGGCTCTTAAAAATAGCGGAGCCAGGGGATATGGGGAGAAGGCAGGAACACGGTACTGATTGTGGATGATCAGCCATGATCACATTGAATGGCGGTGCTGGCTCGAAGGGCCGAATGGCCTACTCCTGCACCTATTGTCTATTATTGTCTATTGTCTATTGTCATTCAATATGATCATAGCTGATCATCCAAAATCAGTACACCGTTCCTGCTTTTTCCCCCATATCCCTTGATTCCTTTAGCCTTAAGAGCTAAATCTAACTCTCTGAAGAAATTACTGCTCATCTCCTACCTAAAGAAACGTCCTTTAATTCTGAGGCGATGACCTCTGGTCCTAGACTCTCCACATCTACTCTATCCAGGTTGTTTCAAGACCTGGTGGATGTAGGGAAGTAGCTGTTCTTGAACCTGGTGGTGTGGGACTTCAGGCTTGTGTACTTCCTGCCAGGTGGTGGCAGTGAGAAGCCCAGATGGTGGGGATCCTTGCTGATAGATGAAGCCGCCTTAAGACATCATCTCATTTCGATGGTGGAGTTAGGGGGGGCTGTGCCCGTGATGGACTGGGCTGAGTAACCTGTAGGAAGGAACTGCAGATGCTGGTTTAAACCGAAGATAGACACAAAAAAGCTGGAGCAACTCAGTGGGACAGGCAGCACTTCTGGAGAAAAGGAATAGGTGACGTTTCGGGTTGAGACCCTTCTTCAGAAGGCTCGACCCGAAACGTCACCCATTCCTTCTATGAAGAGATGCTGCCTGTCCCGCTGAGTTACTCCGACATTTTGTGCCTGTCTTTGGGCCGAGCAAACACTCTCTGCAGCTCCCCCTCGCGTTCCTGCGCTTTGGAATTGCTTTGCCAAACCACGATGCAGTCGGAATACTCTCTGCAGTGCACCTGTAGAGGTTTGTTTGTGGAAAATCTGTGAGGTGGAAAATATGGGACAAAGGGTTGAGATGCGATTGAGAAATAGGGAGATAACATTGTATTTGTGTAGTATTGATAGTCAAAGCACATGGCATTTTAGGTCAAGTTGTGTATGTGTGGGGTTGAATGCTTAACAAACTGCACTTTAACCACAGTCCTGGTCCTTGTTTAGAAACTCGAGCAGGCATGCAGTACAACATATTGATCGCTGAGACAATGGTATTGATTGATGTAATACATTCTTGTGTGAAGCACAGGAACAGCCCATTCTGGCTGTTGCTAGATCCATTCTGTTCAGCCATCCATTCTGATCCATCTCCTCGCCCATCTCGCCACAATAACCTGTGAGGGCTGTGGAGGCCAAGTCCATGGATATTTTTCAGGTGGGGGAGATTGACAGATTCTTAATTAGTACGGTTGTCAGAGGTTATGGGGAGAAGGCAGGAGAATGGGGTTGAGAGAGAAGGATAGATCAGCCATGAATGAATGGAATTGATGGGCCGAATGGCCTGATTCTACTCCTAGAACCTCCCCTTGCATGTACTTCATCACTCCTTCAATGTATCAGTGAACGTGATCAAGGGATATGGTGAGAAAACAGGAACAACACTGGTTTAGGATGATCTACTGTCGTGGTATTGAATGATTTTCTCACTCATTGTAAAGGGGCTGCTGTATTGTTCCAGCTTTTACCCTGCACTGGCTCTGCAGCCAGTTATCGCAGCCCGAGAGCGGGGAAGTGTAAAGCAGTTCAGGATGCTCGACTAATTTGTTCCTTCTGCTGCTCGAGGGATTGAGCAAGGTGGGTGGGAACACCCCTCGAACAAGGGCAGGGGTATCACCTAGGGGGCTGCAAGGTGGCAATGTTGTAATGTTTGCTTTAGTTTAGAGATACAGCATGGAAACAGGCCCTTCGACCCACTGAGTCCACGCCGACCATCGATCACCTAGTCACACTAGTTATATGTTGCTTGTCTTATTGATCTCCTACACACCAGTGGAAATTTACAGACAATTAACCTACAAACCCGCACGTCTTTGGGATGTGGGAGGAAACCGAAGCACCCGGAGGAAACCACATGGTCACAGGAGAACATGCAAACTCCGCACAGACAGTACCCGAGGTCAGGATTTTAACCTGGGTCACTGGCGCAGAGAGGCAGTGGGTCTGCCAACTGCAACACTGTCGTTCTTATGCACAGCCCTTTGCCACGAGTAGGGGAATCGAGAACCAAAGGACATAGGTTTAAGGTGAGGGGAGAAAGATTAAATAGGAACCTGAGGGGTAACTTTTCACACAAAAGGCAGTGGAGGCAGGTTCTCTGGATGCTTTCAAGAGAGATCTAGATAGGGCTCTTAAAGATAGCGGAGTCAGGGGATATGGGGAGAAGGCAGGAACGGGGTACTGATGATGGATGATCACATTGAATGGCGGTGCTGGCTCGAAGGGCCGAATGGCCTACTCCTGCACCTATTGTCTATTGTGTATGGAACGAGCTGCCGGAGGAGGTAGTTGAGGCAGGTACTTTGGAACATTTCAGAAGCATTTAGACACGTACATGAATGGGATAAGAGTGATATGGGACAAACGCAGGCAGGTGGGACTAGTGTAGATGGGGCATGTTGGTCGGCGTGGGCAAGTTGAGCAGAAGGCCCTGATTCCACACTGTATCACTCTGACTTCCCGGCATCGGGAATCTCTGGCGGCTGTTTGACTTTTTATAGATAACTGTTATAAAAGCAGAATGTTTCTTGTTGGGCTCTTTCAGAGTACGAATGGGCTGTCGGATGTGGACCTGAGGATAGCACTGCCCGACAGGAACATCATCACCGTCACCGTGAAAAAAAACAGCACCGCAGACGAAGTGTACAGGGTGAGTTCGGTGTTCTGGCCACTGGCAATGGTCACAAAGAGGCATCCGCCGGTAACACATCTCCCGGCATCACACTGCTGGTGGACAAACCAACTTCAGCAAGTCAGCAATGTTGTTTACTCTGCTGTGCGGATAACTTGCGCATTCTTAAGCTGCGGTGTGGAGACTGTAGAAACATGGAACTGCAGATGCTGCTTTACCAAAAAAAAAGACACAAGGTGCTGGAGTAACTCAACGGTTAGGCAGTATGACGGGTCCTGAGTGAAACGTCACCGGTCCACATTCTGGAGTTGCTGCCTGACCCTCTGAGTTACTCCAGCACCCCATGCTTTATTTCCCAGTGTGGAGAAATTGTGTGTGGCTAGGTTTGTGCGACAATGTCGATTAAACTTGTTGGCTCTCATCCCTGGGTGGAGATGGGCTGATTTATTCATCTTCTTTTACTTGAAGACCGAATTGCTTCATAGTTTCCTATATTTGCAATTGAAATGTTGGCACATTGGGTGTCCTCTGTTGTCCGTCTCCACGGTGATGTGCGCTGACTGACGGACCCAATGGAGCGAGGATTTTTGTTGCAGTGTGTGTGGCTAGTCTGTGCCAAGGGATATATAAATGTAGACTGCTTCCATCCTGTCCTGCTCTCTATGCGTAAATAAAACCTGCCTGAAACAAGGTCATTTAGCACATGCAGAGAGAATGGCTGAGTGAATGTCTCGGGTGGAGCGCTAATGACACGGACTTTGTTATTAGTTACGGAATGGGAGAGGAAGGCAGAATTTCTGATCCAAGTGTAAAGGGAGCCATGAAAGACTGGCCAGTGCATGAGCATTGTTCCTTCAAGAGAATGATTCTGTACCTCGGCTGTGACTTTGTGCTGTAGGGAGTGTTGTGGGTGCAAGAGCAAGTCTGGTCTCATCACTGTGCAGGATGCCCCAGTGGGATTGACCCTACAGTGTGTGTGTGTATGTTCCTCTTCCTCCTCTTCCTCTTCCTCTCCCTCTCCCTCGTTCCCTGCAATGTGCCCTTGTGCCTGACCCTTGCTTCATTCTCTCTCCGCTCCCTGCAGGCAGTACAGGAGCACCTACGAATGGACAGCATCACGGCCAGCTTCTTCACACTGTTTGAAGTGGTGGACCACTTCTTCGGTAAGGGTGACAAGTTGAATTCTCTAAGTTATTGAGAAATAATGGTGCTCGTGGTGCCAGAAGGTTAATTTACAAACAAAAGAAAAATCCCATCGGTGGAAATATTACATGAAAAGAGCGACTGGTCTTTCATTTGGATGCCAGAGTTCTCCAGGTGAAGTCTGAGCCGTTTTCCACTGGGCTGAGCTTAATTGAATTGAATTGAATACTTCATTGTTACATGAGACAAATCACAGTGAAATTCTTTGCTTGTGTACCCAAGGTATGCAAATAATCGCCCATAAAGGATAGTTACAAAGTGTCCCCGCTCAGAGTCCCCCTTTATTCCCCCCCCACCCCCCCCCCCCCCCATGGCGGTTCCCCATTGCCGGGTTGTCCATTGTTCTTCCCCCTCCCTCATGCCAGGTTCTCCTTTTATCCCTTCCCCCGGCAGCGACGTCCTCACTTCCTGTGACAGGATATCTTTAAATTTATCCCCATCAATCTTTTGAAGAAAAGTCCCTGAGCTGATACTTTGACCAGTTTCTCTGTCCACTCTGTTCAGACAGAAGAAGGGTTTCGGCCCGAAACGTCGCCTATTTCCTTCGCTCCATAGATGCTGCTGCACCCGCTGAGTTTCTCCAGCATTTTTGTGTACCTTCTCTGTCCACAGATGCTGCTTGACTGGCTGAGTTCTTCCAGCATTATTTCTGGTTTTGTGTCAGATTCCACGATGCTGGGTTTTATTTGTCCTCCACTGCGTTGCCTTGTGGTCTCTCACCTGGAAGAAGACGGGGACTTTGGTGTCCTGGGGTCAGAGTGCACTGCTTAAACATCCAGTGGTTAGCGTAGAATGTGCGGGGTCCGGAGGACCAGACGGAGATGGATGTAATGGCCGCTTTCGTTCTGCTCATTGAATGGCAATCTGATCTCTTAATGTTTGGCTGTTTGGCTGAATAGCAAATCGCACTTGGAAAACAACCAAATGCTGGAATCTGAAACCGAACTGCTGGCAGAAGTCAACCAGGCAGCATCTGTCTGTGACCCTTCCTCTGAACTGGGCGAGGGGTGAAGGGATTGCAGTTACAAGGTGTAGCCGGGGCGGTGGGGAGAGTGGCGTGTAAAACACCAAAAACAGAGATGGGGATTAAAAGACAAGTGAGGTGATCAGGAGCAAGAATGCTGGTCATCAGGAAAGCACTTTGGAGAAAAAAGGCAAGAAAGGACTGTAAACATTAAGAACTGCACGATGGCGCAGCGGTAGAATTGCTGCCTTGAGACACATGTTCAATCCCAACTCCGGGTGCTGTCTGTACGGAGTTTGTACGTTCTCCCCGTGACCCGGGTGCTCCAGTTTCCTCCCACACTCCAAAGACGTACAGGTTTGTCGGTTAATAGGCTTTGGTTTGTATACTCGGTATATGTGTAAATTGTCCGTTAGTGTGTGTAGGATAGTGTTATTGTGCGGGGATCGCTGGGTGGTGCGGACTCGGTGGGCCGACGGGCCTGTATCTCTAACCTAAACTACAGATGCTGGTAAATATACAACAGGACACAAAGTGCTGGAGTAATTCAGCAGGTCAGGCAGCATCTCCGGATAACATGGGTCGACCTGAAATGTCGCATATCCGTGTTCTCTATAACTGCTGCCCGACACAAACTGCTGACTTACTCCAGCACTTTGTGTCCTGTTGTGAGGTCGGGCTGCAGGCAGGATAACAGAAACAATGAGAGCCACTTACCTGAAGTTGTAAAATTCAATGTTAACACGGTAGTCAGACGATCAGATATTTGTTCCCCTCGCTTGCTTTATGTCTCAATATTTGTATCTTTAATGATTTCAATCTTATCTCTTTTTGTTCTTTGGCTGAGGAAGGTTGGGAGGTGGTTGTGACGTTTCTACTCTGGTTTGTGAGGCGGGATTAATGAGGTGGTCACCCTTTCCCTGCACGTCACTGTTGTATGTCTCTATTCATGAAATCCAACAGCAGCTCTTAAGATAGAATATCTCCCTGGGTTATTTTAAGAAAGACGTGGGCGATTTCTGTCTTGACAATGAGTTTATTCATCTCCCGCTGTATCGCCTGAATAATAATTTACATTCATATTCTCACTGAAGTAATATCCTTTACAGAACCGGGCTGATTCACAAATTACATTTCATAGCAAAAGGATTTGAGTATAGGAGCAGGGAGGTTCTACTGCAGTTGTACAGGGTCTTGGTGAGACCACACCTGGAGTATTGCGTACAGTTTTGGTCTCCTAATCTGAGGAAAGACATTCTTGCCATAGAGGGAGTACAGAGAAGGTTCACCAGACTGATTCCTGGGATGGCAGGACTTTCATATGAAGAAAGACTGGATAGACTCGGCTTGTACTCGCTAGAATTTAGAAGATTGAGGGGGTATCTTATAGAAACTTACAAAATTCTTAAGGGGTTGGACAGGCTAGATTGTTCCCGATGTTGGGGAAGTCCAGAACAAGGGGTCACAGTTTAAGGATAAGGGGGAAATCTTTTAGGACCGAGATGAGAAAAACATTTTTCACACAGAGAGTGGTGAATCTGTGGAATTCTCTGCCACAGAAGGTAGTTGAGGCCAGTTCATTGG
Organism: Amblyraja radiata; assembly: GCF_010909765.2. NCBI lineage: Eukaryota > Metazoa > Chordata > Chondrichthyes > Rajiformes > Rajidae > Amblyraja > Amblyraja radiata. The sequence goes on from NC_045999.1 coordinate 9,815,109, forward strand.
CTATATTTAAGAGGGAGTTAGATGTGGCCCATGTGGCTAAAGGGATCAGGGGGTATGGAGACAAGGCAGGTACAGGATACTGTTGGATGATCAGCCATGATCATATTGACCAGGGGGTGCAGGCTCGAAGGGCCGAATGGCCTACTGCACCTATGTTTCTATGTTACATTCTTTTTGACTCTGTAAAGGGCCTGTCCCACTTACGCGACTGTTACAGGCGACTGCCGGCACCTGTGACAGATCGCCGAAATTTTCAACACGTCGAAAATTCAGCGGGCGACCAGAAGACGCTACGACTCTTTGGAGATCTCTCACGACCATACAGGCGACCCCTGGCGACCGTGGTCATGAGAGGTCTCCTATGGTCGTGGGAGGTCTCCAAAGAGTTGTAGCGTCTTTCTGGTTGCCCGCTGAATTTTCAGCAGGTTGAAAATTTTGGCAACCTATCACGGGTGCCGGCAGTCGCCTGTAACAGTCGCGTAAGTGGGACAGGCCCTTTATTCCTCCGATCTTGGTCAGGCTAATTAATTTTGGATCAAGGGTGGCAGTATCGGGAGAGTTGACCAAAACCAAGTGAGAGACGTCAGCTTTATGGGATAACAGAGAAAGACGGAGAGGTAAGGATGAGTTTAACGAGGTAAAATCCCAGAGGCTGGTGATCAGGCAGCTGTCAGTCAGCAGGGTATTGATGGGCTGTGAAACCGGAGATGAATTGGAATTCTCAGAGGGCTTCTCCAGCTGGAGGATGTGACAGATAGTGAAGGATGAGACCGCAGGGAATGAAGCCAAGGAGCACAGGGTCACGTTTGGTCAACCACGGTACCCGCTCACGTCCCTGCACTCCGCAGTTGTTATATTTTTTAGCTTGAGATGTCTTGTTAAGGGCCTGTCCCACGATGCGAATTCACCCAAGAGTTAAAAAAAAATAAATCAAACTCGTGGTACCCCCTCACGAGTATTTTTTTACTCTTGGAAATTTTTCACACTGGTGAAAAAACTTCACGTGTTTCCGCGTTTCCCGAGTACCTGCCGTTAACGTTACGAGCCGCTACGAGACATCCACCTGCTCCGACGTACCCGCTTCATAATTCTACGTACTTACCACGAGTTTGATTTTTTTTTTAAACTCGGGAGCGCTCTTGGGTGAACTCGCACCATCGGACAGGCCCTTTACACTTTGAGACTTTAGAGATACAGCGTGGAAACATGCCTTTTGGCCCACCCAATCCGCGCCGACCAGCGATCCCCCCCCCCCCCCCGTACACTTAACATTATCCTACACACTCTAAGGACAATTTACAGTTTTACTGAAGCCAATGAACCTACAAACCTGTACATCTTGGGAATGTGGGTAGAAACCGGAGTAAACCCGCGCGGGCACGGGGAGAACGTACAAACTCCGCACAGACAGCACCCGCAGTCAGGATGGAACCCAGGTCTCCAGCGCTGTAAAGGCAGCAACTCTACCGCTGCGCCACACTTGGTTTTCCAGCCTTTCTCTGCTTCAGATTTATTTGTACCATGTGAAGCATTGTTTGCACATTAAAGCCTGGTTTGTGCGTTTGCAGAGAGGAAGCTGGTCCCCAACGAGTTTCCACACAAACTGTACGTACAGAACTACACGTCAGCAGCAGCCGGCACCTGCCTGGTCATCAGGAAGTGGCTCTTCACCATGGCTCAGGAGGAGCTCCTGAATGACAACGATCTCGCTGTGACATACTTCTTCCATCAGGTACTCCCATGGTGGCCGCTCGCCTAGTTTTATACAAGGAGAAACAAGGATCTGCAGATGACACAAAGACACAAAGTGCTGGAGTAACTCCGCGGGTCAGGCAGCATCCCCCCCGCCCCCCCCATATTTCCTCTATTTCCCCATCTCTTCCCTGTGCCCCACCTGCACCCATTTCACCCCTTCAACATATTCCTTCCTCTGTCTTCACAATTCACATCTCGTCTGTCCCTCTCACACGTTTCCTTTCATCTTTGGCCTTCAACAATCCATCAAACCACCTCCCCCCCCCCCTCACTTGTATCTGCCTATCAAAAAAAACCTCACGCCTATCACTCGCCAGGGTTCGTCCCCTCCCTCCTCTCTTCCAGCTTTCTTCACCGTCCCGACCCAAAACATCACCTATCCATTTTCTCCAGCGATACTGCCTGACCTACTGAGTTACTCCAGCACTTGTCTTCATCCGCAGTTCCTTGTTTCTCCCACTTGTTATTCCTGTTGGGTCGGTCTAGCACCGTATCTGTCACATTTATCCTCTCGTTCTCAGCGACACACTTTACACCGTAGACTTGAAGAGACTCGTTAGCCCAAATCTGTTGCTGGTGCCTCTGTGGTAGAGGTCTGTCTGTGTACTCAGGGTGAACATGTGTATATTCTAAATCAATGCCCTGCACGTTGCACGGTGGCGATCTGTTAACTGGGGCGTGCTGGTCGAAGCAGCATCTTATTTATCACTGTAACTCAGTGTCAGCCATAGGAAACGCACAGGTCAGTCAGCATGTGAGACGGGGCAAGATTAATGATGCACTTCAAAGCACTGCACACCCAGCCTTGTCACCATGACCTTTGTGAAGACTGTGCTATCCAAACCTTTCACAACAAGCCCAACCCAGCTGCCTTTAATCGTGAGGTGTGCGATTAGTTAAAAGCCGTTCAGTTATCAAGTGGTTGCGCATGAAGAAACAGCAGGTGCTGGTAGACGCAAAATGCTGCAGGTCAGGCAGCATCTCTGGAGAAAAGGAGTAGGTGACGTTTTGGGTCGAGACCCTTCTTCAGACTGGATGTCACCTATCCCTTTTCTCCAGAGATGCCGCCTATCCCGCTGAGTTCCTCCTGCTTTCTGTGTCGATCTCGAGGGAAGTGGCCGCATGACGTTGATCACCTTGTAAATGTAAGAGGTACACTCCAAAAAGAACAGGAATCTCACAGATGTTGCATTGAGAGGCGGCTGCAATAAATGAGTTGTGGACTTCATTTGCTGCCTTTGCTGAAGGTGGTGGCTGGGGTGTGGGTTGCTGCTGGATCACCCCTTCATAAGGTCAGACGTTATAGTAGCAGAATTAGGCCATTCAGCCCATCGAGTCTACTGCACCATGGCTTTCTATTTTTCCCTCTCCTGCCTTCTCCCCATAACCTTTTGACACCCTTGCTAATCAATAATTTGTCAATCTCCGCTGTAAAAATATCTATTGGCTTGGCGTCCATAGCCACCTGTGACAGTGAATGCCACAGATTCACCTCCTTTCTAAGGGCACGTCCCCTTCACTCACTGGGCTGTGTCCTTCTCCTTCCAGGCTGTGGAGGATGTGAAGAAAGGCCGGATCCGAGTTGGCGACAAGTCGTACCAGCTTCAGAAACTGTCCGAACAGCACAAGAAAGTCATGGTAAGACTCGCCAGAACCCTTTGTCAGAAACTGTGCCGGGGCAGTGATGGCCCTGGTCTTGCACCCTGCTGCCTGGCAGCCACGAGTGCAACTTGTTTGTGTGAAGGTGAGGCACTGCAGCTTCCAACCGGGGCAATCCTGCCCAGAGGGCTGGTGGTGAGGGGAGACAAAGGTGGGGGCATCTAGCCAAGGTTTCTCCCGGGGGAGAACGCTCACGGTCGCAGTGTCAGAAACACGGGAGTAACAAGATCCCAGCACGCACAGTGAAAGGGGAAGGCGGGAAATCGACAGAACATCTCTCCGTCGCGGAGGTGGTGGCGTTTACACACACAATGTTCACGCAGGCACACTCAGGCCACGACACACACTTCATCTCCGTCCACCTGCACTGCATTCCCCCCCCCCAGCCTGAAACAGCTAAGAATATAAAGAGGGAATAACCAGATTACACGGCTGTGTCAGCAACAATGTCTGGGCTACTATTTCAATATCACAGAGATGTTATCTGAGAGAAAAGAGCAGGAGATCTGTTGCAGCAATGGTTGAAGGCAGCAGGGGGTGTTGGGGTGACTCCAGTAAAGAACTCCAGAGACTGTGTGTGCGGGGACAGGGGGAAGAGTGTACCGGAGTGCGGGCCCAGCTGGAGGAGCTTGGTGAAGCCCACTGTGACTAACTCTTGGGTAGAGGGGGGGGGGGTGCATGAAGGAGGGTGGGTTGCTGACTGATGCCCAGTCTTCCCGTTACTGCAGTACCTGAACATGATTCGTACGTGCGAAGGCTACAACCAGATCGTCTTCCCGCACTGTCGCTGCGACTCTCGAAGGAAGGGGCATGTCATGGCCGCCATCAGCATTCAGCACTTTAAACTGCATGCTTGCACAGAGGATGGTCAGCTGGAGGTAGGTGCCATCAGCTCCCGTCCACTTAATGCAGCGCCCTGTGCTACAGAGTGAAATCTCCAAAGTGGTCTATGTCCCTGCACTGACCCCAATCTCCACCCCTCCCGCCCTGCCTGCCCTTCCCATCATGGCCGCCTCTCCTGCCCTGATGGCCCTTCCCATCATGGCCGCCTCTCCTGCCCTGATGGCCCTTCTCATCATGGTCGTCCCACCCGCCCTCTGGCCCTTCCCATCATGGCCGCCTCTCCTGCCCTGATGGCCCTTCCCATCATGGCCGCCTCTCCTGCCCTGATGGCCCTTCTCATCATGGCTGCCCTGATGGCCCTTCCCATCATGGTCGTCCCACCTGCCCTCTGCCTCTTCCCGTCATGGCTGCCCTGGTGGCCATTCCCGAAACGTTGCCTATTTCCTTTGCTCCATAGATGCTGCTGCACCCGCTGAGTTTCTCCAGCACTTTTGTCTACCTTCGATTTTCCAGCATCTGCAGTTCCTTCTTAAACATGCTGATGTTGTGCGTTTTCTTAGAACCAGGTGATCGTGTTTGAGTGGGCCGAGATGCACCAGTGGGACACGGACGAGGAGGGGATGGCGTTCTGCTTCGAGTACATCCGCGGTGAAAAGAAACCACGTTGGGTGAAAATCTTCACTCCATATGTGAGTAACGGCCGTGAAGTTCACCCCCCCCCTACTAACCCGCCCTATCCCTCCCCCCGCCACTATCTCACCCCCAGCCGAAAAGCAGCACCGTTACCGTCATCCTCCAGTCCCGTGGTGTCAGCCACACTCAGAAATCCAGCCCACCCTTCATTGCCGCGGGCGGTGGGGGGGTGGGGGGGGGAATGCCGCACTGTCAGCGGTGAAGGGCCTGTAAGCTCAGTCTCAGGGCGGTCCCGACCTGCAGGAACAGTGGCAACGTTTTGACAAGCAGGGTCGGCCGAGCACTTGCCAGAATTTATTCCAAATCAGAGTAACTTAACCAATATTTTCATCTGGTTGTGAAATGCGTTTGCGAGCAGAGAGTGAAGGGTGCTATAAAAATGCAGATGTTCCTCTTGCCTAAAAAGGGGGATAAACAGCTCCCTCTTTTGTGAATTTCTGTGTAAAAGATGTGTCGGAAGGAACTGCAGATGCTAGTTTAAACTGAAGATGGACACAACAAATCTGGAGTAGCTCAGCAGGTCAGACAGCATCTCTGGAGAAAAAGAATAGGTGGCGTTTTGGGTCGATACCTCTAGCTTCCCTCTCCTCTGACTCTCAGCCTGAAGAAGGGTGGTGACCCCGAAACGTCACATGTTCCTTTCCTCCAGAGATGCTGTCTGACTGAAGAATGGTTTTGGCCCGAAACGTTGCCCATTTCCTTCGCTCTATAGATGCTGCCTCACCCTCTGAGTTTCTCCAGCATTTTTGTGTACCTTCGATTTTCCAGCATCTGCAGTTCCTCTTAATCAACATGCTGTCTGACTTGCTGAGCTACTCCAGATTTTTGTGTCTATCTGCAGTTCCTTCCTACACATCTTTTACGCAGCAATTCACTTTCCGTGAAACACTATAGGTGTGTGACTCTCTGTTTCTTTTCCTTTTCCAGTTTAACTACATGCATGAATGTTTCGAGCGGGTTTTGTGCGAGCTGAGGTGGAGGAAAGAGGTAAGACAGCGAGGACAAAGCCTTGGATCTGACTTGTGTACCCCACATCCCGAGACTCCTCTCTGTGAGGGCACGGTGACAGATTTCACCTTATGGACAGCAGCTTGTACATGGCTGCAGTCTGTGTCTGGCACCTGGTCAGCAGGCCACAGGGACTGTGTGATCATCTGGACCAACATCAGACGCCAGCATTATTTGTTTAATTGCATGTCTGGTATCCATTTTAGATGAAATACTCCTTGGTCTATGATGGCACAGTGGTGCAGTGGTGCAGCGGTACAGTTGCTGCTGCCTTAGCACCAGAGACCCAGGTTCGATCCTTACTACAGTTGCTGTCTGTACAGAGTTTGTACATTCACTCTGTGGCCGTGTGGGTTTTCTCTGGGTGCTCCGGTTTCCTCCCACACTCCCAAAGACGTGCAGGTTTGTCGGTTAATTGGCGATTGTAAATTGTGGCTAGTGTGTAGGATGGGAAAGTGGGATAACATAGAACTAGTGAAGGTGTGATCGATGTGTGGCATGGACTCCCTGGGCCGAAGGGCCTGTTTCCATGCACTATCTCCAAATGACAACGGTTCAGATGAGGTGGCGGCTTTTGGAAGCTACAGAAAAACAACTGTTTCTTCAATGAAACACTTGCAGTGTGAATGGAATGGAGTCTTTGAGTGGAACTGGTCGCGGTTCCTGATCCACAATGCTTTCGCTGCATGTCAACAGTATCCTAATGCCGCAAACTCCTCACTCCGCACCCGTGACGTGAGATCAATGATTACTAATCAATGCTGGTCTTTCCTCCGTTCCCACAGATGGAAGAAGCTGGCCACAATGAAGATAACGGGAACAGCTCCAGTGGCATGGTACGGACATGGGGGAAGGAGGAGTGTGTAGAGATACTGTGACCTTGCCGGTGAGGCTGCAATGAAGCTGCATTTCAGTTGTCCCTTTACAGATTTGCCCCTTGGGCAAAATAGAAAATAGGTGCAGGAGTAGGCCATTCTGCCCTTCGAGCCTGCACCACCATTCAATATGATCATGGCTGATCATCCAACTCAGTATCCTGTACCTGCCTTCTCTCCATACCCCCTGATCCCTTTAGCCACAAGGGCCACATCTAACTCCCACTTAAATCTAGCCAATGAACTGGCCTCAACTACCTTCTGTGGCAGAGAATTCCAGAGATTCACCACTCTCTGTGTGAAAAATGTTTTCCTCATCTCGGTCCTAAAAGATTTCCCCCTTATCCTTAAACTGTGACCCCTTGTTCTGGACTTCCCCAACATCGGGAACAATCTTCCTGCATCTAGCCTGTCCAACCCCTTAAGAATGTTTTAGCCCTTTGTCTAGTTCCCAGTGATTGCAGCAGGGCCAGTGTGTATCCATTATCAATAACCCATGAGTTTGAAGAAGGGTTTCGGCCCGAAACGTTGCCTATCTCCTTTGCTGCTGCTGCACCCGCTGAGTTTCTCCAGCATTTTTGTGTACCATGAGGCTAACGTTTGTGGCAGGCAAGTTACTGGAGAGTATTCGGAGGGATAAGATGTATGCGTTTGAATCGACGTGGATTGTTTAGGGATCGTCAGCTTGGTTGTGAATGTGAGAGATCGTATCTTTTGCGAATCTGTGATTATTGAAGAAGTAACCAAAATGGTTGACGTTGTCTACATAAATAAGTTATTTGATATGGAAGAGTGTGGTAGGCTGATCTGGAAGGTTACGTCGCTTGGGATCCAGGGAGAGCTAGCTGACTGGATAGAGAGTTTAAGAAGGAACTGCAGATGCTGGAAAATCGAAGGTAGACAAAAATGCTGGAGAAACTCAGCGGGGTGCAGCAGCATCTATGGAGCGAAGGAAATAGGCAACGTTTCGGGCCGAAACCCTTGGGTTTCGGCCCGAAACGTTGCCTATTTCCTTCGCTCCATAGATGCTGCTGCACCCCGCTGAGTTTCTCCAGCATTTTTGACTGGATAGAGAATTGGCTTCATAGAAGGAAGCAGAGGGTGATGGTGGGAAGGTTGTGTCTTGGACTGGAGGCCACTGACCAGCGGTGGGCCATACGGCTCCAAAGCTGTTTGAGGTTTACATCAATGATTTGGAGAAGTGTGTAGAAGGCATGACAAGAGAGTTTCAGATGGCACTCAAGTGTGTGGGATTGTAGATGGTGGGGGTGCTTATCAAACATTGCAGCAGGATCTTGATCAGCTGGGCAAGTGGGCGGAAGGATGGTTGATGGAGTTTAATGCTGATAAGTACGAGGTGTTACATGTTGGGATGTCAAACTGGGGCAGGATCTTCATAGTGATCGATGTGTGGCATGGACTCCCTGGGCCGAAGGGCCTGTTTCTATCTCCAAATGACAAAGGTTCAGATGAGGTGGCGGCTTATACAGAAAAATAACTGTTTCTTCAATTAAACACCTGCAGTGTGAATGGAATGGAGTCTTTGAGTGGAACTGGTCGCGGTTCCTGATCCATTGGGGATTGTTGAAGAGCAGAGGGATCTAGGAATGCAAGTTCTGTCACAGGCGGAGTGGGTGGTCAAGGAGGATTTCAGTAGCTTGGCCTTCATTAGTATTATCTACATATATATATATTTGATATAACTATAAAAGTTATATAACTTGCTATATATAACCCCACTGAATAACTCGGAGCCTCATCTTCCCCACTATTCTGGACAAAATAAAATATGCGTATCAGAGGTTATGGGGAGTAGGCAAGAGAATATAGTTCGGAGGGAGAGATAGATCAGCCGAGATTGAATGGCGGAGTAGACTTGATGGGCCGAATGGCCTAATTCTATTCCTATTCCTTATGACCTTAATTCAAGTTATTTCGGTTTAAACACCTGGCAGTCCCTCCCCTGGCCAGGATGAAAGCCGCCATCATGTGTAAGGTGCAGCCTGTCTCCAGACTGCGATGTCGGGCTGAGAGTTATCAATAAGCTGTGACACGAACCGATCGTGTGGCTGTAGTGGTTTAGTGAAACGTCTGTGGAATTCTCTTCCTCGGGGCGGTGGAGGCCGGTTCTCTGGATAGTTTCAAGAGAGAGCTAGATAAGGCTCTTAAAGGTAGCAGAGTCTGGGGATATGGGGAGAAGGCAGGCACGGGGTACTGATTGGGGATGATCAGCCATGATCACATTGAATGGCAGTGCTGGCACGAAGGGCCGAATGGCCTACTCCTGCACCTATTGTCTATCACACTGCCATCGTATGTTGCAGATGTCGAGGTGATTGTGGATACGGTGAGCTGCTGGGAGGAGTAACGGGTGGTAGATCTGTCATTATCATGCTTTCTTGTACTTGATGGTGAAAGTCATTTAAGTGACTTAAATTTCACAGCGACGAGCTTGCATTGTCCACACGACCCACTTGTCCTGATTGTGTCGGCCTTGTTCTGACCGCTATCCCAGCTGCCCTCTCTCGTTCCATTAACTGATGGGAAATTTCGAGGCACAATCAAGGGCTTCAATCGTACAAATTGCCGAATGTTCTTTAGCAAGGCAGCAATTGCTTTTGAGAGGAGAGCAGTTCAAAGGAGACGTGTGGGGCGAGTATTTTTTACACAGAGCTTCGTGAGTGCCTGGAACATGCTGCCAGGGCTGGTGCTGGAAGCTGATGCAATTGTGCCATTCAAGAGGCTTTCAGCTAGAGACATAGACAGCATGGAATGGAGGAATATGGATCGCGTGCAGGCAGAGATTAGTATATCTTGAGATAGATAGATTCTGAACAAGGGACTCGACCCAAAACGTCATCCATTCCTTGTCTCCACAGTTGGTGCCTGTCCCGCTGAGATACTCGAGCATTCTGTGTCTATCTTAGATTCTTGATTAGCACGGGTGTCATAGAAACATAGAAAATAGGTGCAGGAGGAGGCCATTCGGCCCTTTCGAGCCATTCATTGTGATCATGGCTGATCGTCCCCTATCAATAACCCGTGCCTGCCTTCTCCCCATATCCCTTGACTCCACTAGCCCCTAGAGCTCTCTCTAACTCTCTTAAGTCCGTCGGGGGTTATGTGGAGAAGATAAGAGAATGGGGTTAGGAGGGATAGATCAGCTATGATTCAATGGCAGAGTAGACTGGATGACCTATCATTTATGATCATGTTCGGCACAGACGTTGTGGGCCGAAGGGCCTGTTCCTGTGGGTTACTGTTCTAGTCGCACCTCATTGCCCATTCCCTGATTGGCTGCATGAACAAGTAACCTTTCCTTCATCCTGGTCAGATACAACCCGTCAGCGGCAGACATTCCCGGTTTGCCCAACGCAATTCCCATCCCTCTCCGTCATCTCCCCCGCTGGCCCGCCAGTGATGTCTGTGGACTGGCACTCAGCTGTGAGGAGACAGTATAAACTCTCCAAGTAGTTCTGGTGAAGTTTCTTTCTTTGTTTAGAATCAAAACATGTGAACCTTAAATATTCAGTGCAGTTTCCGTCTGTCCTAGATTTGCAATCTATTTTAACTCTCGCTAGCCTGTGTTTGGTGTATCCAGAATCACTTCTGATCCAATGGGCGGGGGGGAACGACACACAATGAATGGTGCAGCTGCAGGTTCAATCCTCACCCCCGGCACTGCCTGCACGTTCTCCCTTAACCTGGATGTCCCCAGGGTGCTCTGGTTTCCTCCCACATCCCTACGGCATGAGCGATGGCAGCTTCACTATTGCCCCTTGTGTACGGGCTAGTGATGGAATCTGGGGGAAGTGACGAGAATGTGGGATCAGTGTAAATGGGTGGTTGATGGATAGTGTGGACTTGGTGGGCCGAAGGGCCTCTTTCCCTGCTGCATGGCAATATAAAACTTGCATTAGCTGAAGGACAATACTTGTTGTTGAACCTGTGTGTGTGTGGTGGGTTTGTGAGGACTTGGTGTTGTTGAGTGGCTTGGATCTTTATGGGGATGCTGGTGTAACCACAGCTTGTGAACCTTGTAGAGGAGGTGTTGGTGATTTTGCCCTGCAGCACAGCACTGGGAGCAGTAGCTGCAGGAACATTTGCCATGCCCCCCCCCCCCCCTCACTCTAACCTGCACCTTCTCTGCTCCTCCTTTCAGAACATCTTCCACGCAGCAGCAAGAAGAGGAAACCGAGGCTTGCTGTCCTGATGGGAGACCTCATTCTCTGTAGCATCTCAGCACCTTAGCATGAAAACCGAAGCAATTGGACCTTGGACATTGGGAGATAGGGAGGCATGCAATGGCCCAAACCTTTCCTCAATGTAGCTGTGACATCAGAACAATCTTCAAGTAGTCCATTCATCATTTCATCCCATCCTTCACTGTTCTAAAGTTGCCACTCATAGACCCCTCTGTGAGTGATCAAGGAGTATATTGGACTGCAGGACACTGGGATGCCATCTTCCTCACAAGGGACAACTGTAGCACTTGGCCAACAGAGTACGGGGTGCCAGTTGGTGAAGGTGTGAACACTAAACCAGCCAGAATCCAACTCCAACCTAATGAATATGTCAACAGTGTAAGGTACTGGTTTAAATGCTGAGGCAGAATCCCTTGAGAGAGTTTCAATCTGCAAATGGCTGGGTGATGCCTGCACGATGCCTTGGTCAACTGTGTCCAAACACCAGTTCACCTTGACCGTCTCTCAACTCAAGAATATCGGTCGCGAGTCGATGTTCCTGTCCACGCCTGACTCTGGGGTAATCTACAGCCTGCCACTGGATGCTGTCCTGCATGCAGTGTGTGTGCAGTATTGCATTTTGATAAGTTGCAACGGGGTGGGGGGAAGGGGCATTTTTCCTTAAACTTTACCAGACAATGTTTAATTTCGTATTGTTTTGTACATCGAGCTGTGGATCGCTGCCAATGCAACGAACTCTCCCACTGAGAAGTATTTCATCCAGAGTTGTGTGCCGTGGTATCCAGTGACTCTTGGTGGTGATGGCTCCAGACTACGGTGGAATTGGCCATGTTGGCTCTCTGTGTTGTTGTTAGGGGAAGGGGGAGAAACATTCAGTGTTTAGTAGGAGAACAGATTAGTAATTAACCCATTTTGTGTCTGCAATATTTCCCTTCTCGTTGTCGGGGAGCAAGACTGAATCCAAAAGCATCCACTACAAGTTGTTGAAGACTTGGCTGGGGAACCGGCCTGTACGTTATATATGAAAGTATTTCCAGTGCTTTTTGTTGCATATTGTTTCTGAAATAAAGAGTTACTTAACCTCGACATGCTGCTTAACCACACAGTTATTCAGACCCTGTGTTTATAGGTTAGTCAGTCGCCAGTGGAGAATGTGCAGTTTGTGTTCCTCACCGGCGATTATGTTCATCCCGCTGAGTAGTTCACCACCTTTCGGGAGTCCGGAGCAAGGAACCAGTTGGGTGAGTGCCTGAGGAACAGTTTATGCCAATTCCCCTTTGCCGTGCCTGTGTCGTGACTGTGTCAAGATTCACCAGGTTCAGACGGGGCGAGAGACTGGCTCTGTGATATGTTCAGGCTTTCAGTTTTCATGATCTGTTTTACACAGTGCAGTCTTTGTATTATTTGAAGGACTAGTGGGTCAGTTTAAAATCAACCTCATCAAACTTCCTGAACTCGTGACAGGACTGATGTCTGAAGTGTTGCACCCGGATCCAGAAGTCCTACCTAGTAACTGAGAGACTGTGCATTGTGTTCTTGTGTGGGCCAATATACGGGCCAAAGATGTGAAGCCACACTACAGCTTGTCAGAGGCCGACTGTGGGAAGAAGCAATTGTTTGTAAAAAAAAAACTCTAGTCTTCTCAAAATTACCATGTAATTTCTTGAAAGCATCAGTGTTAAAGCTGCAATGTAATTATTTATAGATCCATAATTAAAGGTGGCGACTGGTTTGTGTAACACGCTGTCATTGTGTCCGTTTACTCCAAACACTGGATAACATGTTCATTCCACAGCCCACAAGGTGCGAAGCTGTCAACATGTGACATCGCTGCCTTGGGCTGGGACAAGACGGGTCACTGAGTGGTCAATTGCATTTGGTCTCAGACAATGAATTTTGGTGACGTCTCTGTGGCAGTCTTAGTTTCAGTTTTAGATACAGTACAGAAACCGGGCCGAATGGCCTTATGATCATGTTCATCCGAGTCCCCGCACACTAACACTATCTGACTGCACAACCAAGGACAATTTACAATTTTTAACTAAACTAATGAGCCTACAAACCTGTACGTCTTTGGAGTGCTGAAGGAAACCTGAGCAGCTGGACATAACCCATGCAGGTCACGGGGAGAAGGTACAAACTCTACAGACAGCACCCGTGGTCACGATCCATCCTGGGTCGCTGCTGCCATCCCAGTCTCAATTGCTCCAGAATCACCAAAATCAAAAGAAAAGCCGAGGAATCTCAGGAGGTCAGGAAGCAATAATTGTAAAAATTCAGGAACAAAGAACTGCAGATGCTGGTTTATACCACAGATGGACAAAGTGCTGGAGTAACCCACCGGGTCAGGCAGCATCTCCAGAGATAAAGGGTAGGTGACGTTTCGGGTCGGGACCCTTATTCAGACTGAAAGTAAAAGGGGAACTAATCGGTCGGCAACAGGTTCCCTGGTCGGCCAATTGTTGGTGAGGTGAGGTGTGATCCCAAGAGAGATACAATGTGGTGAACGGTACAACTGGTTAAATGACTAGGGTGGAGGAAGGGATGTTAGTAGAACACCAGGCTGGAAGCTGTACAAGCTAAATATCAGATGCTGTTCCTCCAATTAGCAATGGAGGAAGCCCAGTACAGAAAGATCAGTGTGGGAAGGGGAGTTAAAATGGTTAGCAACCAGGAGATGCTGCATGACCGGCTGAGTTACTCCTGCACTGTGTTTACCTTTAGCATTAAGACAATAGGTGCAGGAGTAGGCCCTTCGGCCCTTTGAGCCAGCACCGCCATTCAATGTGACCATGGCTGATCATCCCCAATCAGTACCCCGTTCCTGTCTTCTCCCCATATCCCCTGACTCCGCTATCTTTAAGAGCCCTATCTAGCTCTCTCTTGAAAGCATCCAGAGAACCGGCCTCCACCGCCCTCTGAGGCAGAGAATTCCACAGACTCACCACTCTCTGTGAGAAAAAGTGTTTTCTCATCTCCGTTCTAAATGGCTTACCCCTCATTCTTAAACTGGTTCTGGACTCCCCCAACATCGGGAACATGTTTCCTGCCTCTAGGGTGTCCAAACCCTTAACAATCTTATATGTTTCAATGAGATATCCTCTCATCCTTCTAAACTCCAGAGTGTACAAGCCCAGTCGCTCCATTCTCTCAGCATATGACAGTCCCGCCATCCTGGGAATTATCCTTGTAAACCTACGCTGCACTCCTTCAATAGTAAGAATGTCCTTCCTCAAATTAGGGGACCAAAACTGCACTCAATATTCCAGGTATTACAATACATAAGTTGTTCCTTTGAAAGACCAGTGAAGATTATTCCGCCACAGAGCAGATCAACACCCACTTACTTTCTCCCGTTTTCTTTTACCTACCACATTGAAATAAAGAGTAAAATATAAATTAATTGTAAATGAGTCTGCAAACTATATTATGGGTACCTGACTTGACCCCACTGTTGTCTGCTGTGCCTTCAGTCGTTGAGGTTGTCGGCTCTGGAGTTTTCGTTCTATCCTGTTCCCCGACACTTCATCTTCTATTCCTTTAGGTGGATGTCCACTTGCTATTTGTCAACGGCAGTGCCGCTGTTCGGGCTATTCTTCGCAACCCACGTGATTCTGTACCCGAGTCTTTTGCTGCCATTTGTTGCAGACAAATATGTTTTTAAGGAAGATACACAAAAATGCTGGAGAAACTCAGCGGGTGCAGCAGCATCTATGGAGCGAAGGAAATAGGTAACGTTTGGGTTTCGGCCCGAAACGTCGCCTATTTCCTTCGCTCCATAGATGCTGCTGCACCCGCTGAGTTTCTCCAGCATTTTTGTGTGCCTTCGATTTTCCAGCATCTGCAGTTCCTTCTTGAACACAAATGTTTTTAAGGAAGCTCCTTTCTGAATTCATGTCTATAAATTAATAATTTTGTTCCTTATTTTAAAAAAATTGCAATGTGGTTTCCCTGCCTTGCTCTTCCATTTGAATCGCTGCTCATTTAGTTCAGTTTAGGTCGAGATGCTTCATCAGGGAATGACTGATCATGTTGGAACAGAAACAATTGTTGCTGTTGCAATAAAACCACAGAAGTGGTAAAATGATTATGTTCATGCATTTGTCTAACATGAGGCCTTGATTACAAATATGAACCATTCTAAATTGAACGTGCTTGTTCTATATGCCAGCAAGCAGAAATATCCCTGCATCTATCCCACAAGATTTAAGATTCAATTCATTCTTGCAAGTCCACGCTGACCAGCAATCGTGTGTTCACACTCGTTCTGTCTTTTCCCATCCACTCCCTGCACACTCGTGCAGAGGCCAATCCTGATCATGGGAGTTGTATGTATGATGTTTGCATGTTCTCCCTGTGACCGTGTGGGTTTTCTCCGGGTGCTCCGGTTTCCTCCCAACCTCGAAAGACGTACAGGTTTGTGGGTTAATTGTCCCTCGTGTATGGGGTGTTTAAGAAGGAACTGCAGATGCTGGAAAATCGAAGGCAGCAAAAATGGTGGAGAAACTCAGCGGGTGCAGCAGCATCTATGGAGCAAAGGAAAAAGGCGACGTTACATCCATAGATGCTGCCTCACCCGCTGAGTTTCTCCAGCATTTTTGTCTACCTTCGAGTATGGGGTGATCGCTGGTTAGCATGGACTCAGTGGGCTGAAGGGCCTGTTTCTGCGTCTTGTAGCTGATGCCCTTCACTGTCTAAATCCCCCGCAGTTTCTAAATGTATCTTGAACAAATGAGCTCTCCTCCAGATTGCCAACCTGCTACTGCCCAATTTATTCTTATTTTCTGTCCATGAGGAGTTGAGGATGAGTGGAGGTGGGGGGGGGGGGGTTTGAAGCCTCCGACCGTGCTGCAGCAGTGTGTTACTGCAGTGATTTCCATTCCCTGTGATGTATACAGGTAGTGCTCTGACCCTGTGCTGCTGCTGCTGCATTCATTTCCATACTCCAGCTGAGCCTCGGAGCTGACTCAACAAACTGAATGTAGATGAGGCAGTTCTCTCCCTCCCCTTAATGTACTTCCATTGGGAAGATTCATCTCTGTCCCACTTTCTGCCAAACTATGAGTGTTTGGAGCTGAAGCGCTTGTTAACTTGTGCGATGGGAACTCTTCATGAGATGGCAATCATCTAATCGTTACTTTGGCAAATTACTTTACATTTTCCTATCTCCGTTGAGGTTAACTGTGTTTAGTTTAGTTGAGAGATACAGCATGAAAACAGGCCCTACACCGACCCCTGCTCCACGTACATTAACACTATCCTACACACGCTAGGAACAATTTACACTTGCACCAAGCCAATTAACCTACAAACCTGTACATCTTTGTAGTGTGGGAGGAAACTGAAGATCTCAGAGAAAACCCACGCATATCACAGGGAGGACGTACGAACTCCATACGGGCAGCACCAGTAGTCGGGGTGGAACCCGCGGCTTCAGCGCTGCACGGCACCAACTCTACCGCTGCGCCACTGTACTTCTCAATGTTAAAATTCTCACTGTGGATGACACCCGCACAATCCTCTGTCCAATGTCCAGGGTCCAGGCCGACTACCTGTTGACACTAGTTCAGTGCTACCCCACTTTCCCGCCCACGCCCGACACATGAAGGACAATTTACAGCAGCCAATTAACCTAAAAACCTACGCAGCCACAGGGAGAACGTGCAGACTCCACGCTAGCAGCACAACCAGCTGCCTCCTTGTGAGAACTCTGCCTCCAGTGAAGCTGACACATCACGCTTATCCAGTTAGAAGACAAAGCAACTGCTGTAAACATTCAACAGGTCCGGCAGCTCCGTGGAGGGAGAGACTTTCCCCATTTCAGGTTGAAACTCATTTTTGACCTGACGTGGTAACTATTTCTCCTTCCATAGATGCTGCCTGACCTGCTGTGTTTCTGGCACTTTCACCAAGCAAGCTTTTGTTCATCGTTCCATCTAAATCTTCATGATAACTGTCTGCTTACACTGCTGGGCCCGTGCCCCGACTGTAAATGCAAGTGAGCATTACTGCAGCTGAGCATCTGAAGGCCTGCATGAACCGGACGTCAAATCAAACTCCTGCCACCGACAGTAAATACCTACGGAAAATGATGGATAATGGAGAAAGAACGGATGCGGAGGATGTGTGAATGTTGTATTCATTTCATTGCTTGCTGCACAGACTTTGTGACTGTTTTTCGGTATTACACAAGCTGGATGAATTGACGTGGTGATACCCGGCGCAGAGTTACGTCAGAGCAGCAGGAGCAGGGTGCGGATCTGGAATGGAGTGAAGGACAGTTCAATCCGAGAATCGTTGATGGAGCAACACTTGGCCGTGAGTGGTTTCTCCAGGAGGTCGCACCTGCCAAGGAAAGCAGCACACGTTAAGCTGCAGTTCACGAGTCAACGCCCTGTCCCACGGTACGAGTTCATTCCAAGAGTTCTCCCGAGTTTGCCCTGATTCGAACTCGGAGATTTACGGTAATGGCCATTCGTCGGTACTCGGGGCTCTCGTGGGCATTTTTCAACATGTTGAAAAATCTTCACGAGTCTTCCCGAGCTTACCTGCCGTTAGCGAGTCTTCCCGAGTACCTGCCGTTAGCGTTACGAGCCGGTACGAGACGTCCCCGAGCTCCGACGTACCCGCTACGTTCATTCTCCGAGCTTGATTTTTTTTTAAACTCGGGAGAGCTCTTGGAATGAACTCGTACCGTGGGACAGGGATTTTACTGCCACCCTGCACTGGAGCCGAGACGCAGTTATCAAAGCCCCATCCCCAAGATGGAGAGTGTAAAATCCCACCCATCTCACCCGCTCAGGATGAGCCCACAGAACTAATTACACATCCCGGTTAGTGGGATGAGCTGTGAGGATTAGATGCTCTGTTTTGCCTTCGCTTCCAGTCACAGCCACTGTTCTATCACTTGGCTTTTAAAAAAGCCAAACAGTGGGAAAGTATTCTGGAGAGATTCACATCTCACATTCACACAAGCAGGTCTAACAAGCTGCACGGAAACACCTTCACTCCCGTAACAAGATGTTCTGGAATGTTTTAATGTTTCAATTGAGCATCAGGTTTCAGCAGATGTAGAAACAAGGAACTGCAGATGCTGGTTTACACAAAAGGACAAAAAATGCTAGAGTTACTCAGCGGGCCAGGCAGCATCTCTTGAGAACATGGTTAGGTGATGTTTTGGGTTGGGACACTCCTTCTTCACTCCACAATAGAAAGCAGAGGAGACCAAGTCATTTATAAAGCAGAGATGAATAGGTTCTTGGTTAGTTCGGGTGTGAAAGATTACGGGGAAAGGCAGGAGAATAGGGTTGAGAAGGAAAAATAGATCAGTCATAATTGAATGGGAGAGCAGTCCCAAATGGGCCAAAAGGCCTAATTCTGCTCCTGCCAGGAGAAGGGTCCCGAACTGAAACGTCACCTATCCACGTTCTCCAGAGATGCTGCCTGACCCACTGAGTTATTCCAGCACTTTATGTCCTTTTAGCTTTAAGCAGATGCTTGCTTCCGACACTGAGTTGATCAGTCTGTCAATAGCATAACTGGTGGTGTGGGATCGTGCAGTTTGCAGACTGACCCATTGCGGGAAATATAGAAGTCATTGAACAACCTATTGATGGGATGATACGTGCTGACAACAGGAGCAGGGCCAACCCATTCAGTAAGGCTGCAGCCTATGTACTAAACCCCACTCCCCACCAACCTACTTCCATTTGCTCATCAAGAACCTTCATCTACCGCTGCCTTAAGAAAGTTCAAAGATTCTTCTCCCACTGACAACGCTCTGAAAATGATTTGACTGTTTAAATGGGCAACCAATTATTTCTCATTAAAGAGTGATCTCTGGTTTTTATTTCTGCCACAAGGTGAAATACTCTCCTCCATCCATCTCTCTCTCTCCCCATCTCATCCACACACTCACCACATCCATCCAAATGCTACATATTCACCATTTACAAACCATGCTTTAGAACACCTAGACCTCTCTCCACCCTCTTCACTCAGGCATAACATACAAAATCTGGACCTCATCAGTTTCAGGAAGAGTTTCTTCCCTACTGTTATCAGACTACTGCACAGTCCCCTCACAAACGAGAGCCCTATTCTAGATCTTCCAATCTACTTTGTTGCTGGTCTTGCGCTTTTTAAATCTGGATTTTGTCTGCAGTTGTAACACTTAGGTTCCTAATAAAAGTTTCCCCCTCATCTTAAACCTATGCCATTTGTTTCTCGATTCCCCTACTCTGGGCAAGAGACTCTGTGTGTCTACCTGATCTATTCCTCTCACGAATTTGTACACCTGTATAAGGTCACCCCTCATTCTCAAGTGCTCCAATGAGTAGAGTCCTTGCTTGCCCAACTTCTCCCTATAGCTCAGCCCTCGAGTACTGGCAACATCTTTGTAAGGTAGACAAAAGTGCTGGAGAAACTCAGGGGGTGCAGCAGCATCTATGGAGCGAAGGAAATAGGCAACGTTTCGGGACGAAACGTTGCCTATTTCCTTCGCTCCATAGATGCTGCTGCACCCGCTGAGTTTCTCCAGCACTTTTGTCTACCTTCGATTTTCCAGCATCTCCAGTTCCTTCTTAAACATCATTGTAAACCTTCTCTGTACCCTTTCTAGCTTGACAACATCCTTCCAATGACATGGTGCCCAATACTGAACGCAATACTCTAAACGTGGCCTGTACAACTGCAACATGACCTCCTCCAGTGACCTCTGGATATTCCAGGGCAACTCCCTACCTACTCCATCATGAGCTTTTCTTACCCACGCGACGTTTGACCCAAATACAACACAGAGATTGTTTGTAACAATGCCCTCCACACACTGACAGCCACTCACCAGATAGCTTGTTTGATGGGCAGTGACGTGTGCAGCCAGGTTTCCACCGTGCTTCCGTGCGACTCGTACAGACGGATGACCAGAGCCTTGTTCTTGTACTCAGCCTGTTGGTGAGGAACATCGAGTATCAGTTCAGAGTATTTGTATTCCCTCTAGTTTAGTTTAGAGATACAGCGTGGAAACAGGCCCTTCGGCCCAGAGTCCCCACCGACTGGCGATCCCTGCACACACTAACACTATCCTACACACACACTAGGGACAATTTACATTCATTCCCAGCCAACAAGGGAAGGACTTGAACTTTATTTTGCCTTCCATCACAGTGAGGAATGTGTTTTTGAGTGATCTGTTGCTTTTAATTGTATGACCGACCTGGCCAGTGAAATTCCTCGTATGTTGCAAAACATACTTGCCGAATAAAATCTGATTCTGATGAAGCTACAAACCTGTACGTCTCTGGAGTGTGGGAGGAAACCGACAAAAACCCACGTAATAATAATAATAATAAATTTTATTTAATGGGCGCCTTTCATACATCTCAAGGACACCTTACATAGTAATCGGAATAAAACATATAATCGGAATAAAACAAGTAATTAAAGACATCACAGAGACACAAATTAAAAACAGGATTCAATCTAAAAACAGAAAATCAAAAACACAGTGTGAAGAGGGAGCAGCGGCAGCCAAATCGTGCCAGCGTCCACTCTCTCTTCACGGCAGCCATCTTGGACACAGACCTACAAGACTACAATTAGACAAAAAAATCATCCCCCCACAGTGGACACCACTGTGGAGGAAGGCACAATGTCCAGTCCCCACCCCATGTTCACCCCAAAGTCAGGCCTATTGAGGCCACCGCAATTGCCTGTACGGAGGCCCGATGTCCCTGGCCGTTCTCACCGGGTGGTCTTGCCCCGGCGTCGGGAGAGTCCTTTCGGCGGCTGGGCCACTTGGAACGGCCGCTTCTTGGTTGGAGCCCGCGGCTGCCGAAGCCGACAAGGCCGCGCCGGTTTGGCGCTCCAGATGAAAAAGTCGGCGCCCGCTCTCCGCACTGCCGCCTTGCCGCCTCTACGCACGCCGTCTCTCCGCTCCGCAAACCCGCAGCCCGGAGATGTTGCTCACGGCGGTCCAGCTCGCCAATGCAGTGCCGCCACCCAGGCCGAGGTGCTGGGTGGTTCCCGCCAAGAAACGGCGCTCCAAGCCCGCTGGTAGGCCACGAGGACGGGTCGTCGGGCAGCCCGGAAAAAAGGCTGCCACACCGACCAGGTAGGGACCTATAAATAAAGTAACACCTACCCCCCCACATTAAAAGACCATATCCCCTACAAACAAAAAAACAGGACTCACTAAAAACTAAAAAAAAAAGTATTTAAGACGGACGGCTGCTGGCTAGCAGCCGTTCACCAAGATGGCTCCTCCTCCTCGAGTAGGCCCCGGGGAGAGCGTACAAACTCTGTACAGGCAGCATCCTTGGTCAGGATGGAACCCGGCTCTCTGGTGCTGTAAGGCAGCAACTCTACCGCTGAGCCACACAGTGCAGTGAGGATTCACCCCAGGACATCACACTCTCCCTTTGCAAGGTGCCAAGTGCCCGTTAAATCTCACCAACAGGTGTTACAGCCACAGGGGAGCATGACATTGTATCGGAATTTATCTTGCACTAAACATTATGCCCTTTATCCTGCATCTGTGTTTGATTGTAGTCAAGTACAGTCTTTTCTTTGACTGGACAGCACACAACAAAAAGCCTTCCACTGTACCTCGGTGCACTGAACAATAATAATCTACTAGGATGTCTCAGCCCGCCCTAAAGGGAGTTTATTTGTTGCGAGACACAGCATAGAAACAGGCTCTTCGACCCACGCCGCACACACCAACGATCATCTGTATATTAGAAATATGTTACACACTAGGGACAATTTACACTTGAAGCCAAATAACATACAAACATGTAGGTCTTTGTAGTGTGGGAGGAAACCGGAGCATCCGGAGAAAACTCTGTACAGACAGCACTCGTAGTCAGGATGGAACCCGGGTCTCTGGCGCTGTGAGGCAGCAACTCTACCGCTGCGCCACCATGCTGCCCAAAATGGATTTTTGAAACGTATTTGTTCAAGGTTTGGGCATTGCTGGCAAACTACACATACAGTCCCGAAACGTTGCCTATTTCCTTCGCTCCATAGATGCTGCTGCACCCGCTGAGTTTCTCCAGCATTTTTGTCTACCTTCAATTTTCCAGCATCTGCAGTTCCCTTCTTAAACATACAGGTCCAAAGTTGTATTAGCCTGTATTAGTACTGAACTGCCAGGACACTCAGATAGAACTATGCCCATCAAATGTGCCCAAGCTCAGTATTGGCAACAGATATCGTCGGCCGAAGGAGATGAACAAACCTGCTGGCTGTTCACCACAATCCAGCAGCTTCGTGGTTACTATCCTCCACAAGCTTTGCGTTCCACATCTAATTGGTTACTTAAATTTAAATTTCCTGGCACAATGCGATTGAAACTCGTGCCTGTGGATATTAGTTTGCTAACGTAACCACAACACTATCCAGCCCACACATTGGTGCCTGGCTGAAGCCATGTTGTCAATTACAGAGACATTCCTGCCCCAGTCTAACCCATGGGTTTGACAAATATGCCCCCCCCCCCCCGACTCATATTTCACTCATATATCAGCGGTATGATTGCTCTAACATCAAGTAACCCGTGCATCCCCTCTCTCACCGTCTCCCCCCCCCCCCACCCGACCCAATTCGTTGATAATCGTTCAAAGCCGCGTTGTTGAGTCTCATTGTAACTCATTCTCATCTAATCCCACAGCTGACAATGGCCGGTTTCCCTTATCATCGTTACTTTTGTGCATATCTTTCATTCATTTGTTCTACTTCTCTCTAAATCTCTCATTTTCCTTTCCCCTGACTCTCAGTCTGAAGAAGGGTCTCGACCCGAAACGTCACCCATTCCTTCTCTCCAGAGATGCTGCCTGTCCCGCAGAGTTACTCCAGCTTCTTGTGTCTACCTTCGGTTTAAACCAGCATCTGCAGTTCCTTCCTGTGCTGCTCACCTGTTTAATAGTCTCCAGCACAACAGCAGGAGACTGGATTGAAAAGGCACTCCAGGTGCTGGAAGCACAGACCCCGGGGCCCGCGGGGACGATATGCAGCGGGTAGTTGATGTTGTAGGCAAACTGGATGACGTTAGCCTCTTGCAGCGAGCCTGCGGGGGAAAGGAAAGGTCACAGGTGATGGGGGCAAGGAGGCAGCGAGAGATTGGTAGCACCAGACTACAAACAACGCTCGGCTAATAGACCATCCGGTTAGCCGGGCAACTCTAGTTCACAACACTAACTAGGAGCACTGTAACAGTGGCTTCGACAGGTTGGGAGAGTGGACCAAGAGGTAGCAGGTGGAATACAGTGTAGCAAAGTACACTGCGGTGCATCATAGTAGCAGGAATAAAGGTTTAGACTAAGATTGGGCAAGATAGATCAGCCATTATTGAATGGCAGTGTAGACCTTGGGCCAAATGGCTTCAGTCTGTTCCTATGACTTGTTGGTCACGGCAGAGGCAGCGACACAGAAATGCATGTTACTCACACTGGTGGGGCCGTGTGTAAAGGCCCTTTCCCACTTTCCCGAGTTACTCACGAACTCTCCCGAGTTTTCCCCTTGATTCGAACTCGGAGAATTACGGTAATAGCCGTTCGTAGGTACTTGGGGCTTTTTTTTCACTCGTGGACATTTTTCAACATGTTGAAAAAACGTCCCGACTTACCCGATGACCCAAGTTCCTACGGCTGGCATTACAAACCGCTACGAAATATCTACGGACTCCTACGAGCTCGCTACCGACGTTACAGTTTAAGGATAAGAGGGAAGTCTTTTAGGACCGAGATGAGAAAATTATTTTTTACACAGAGAGTGGTGAATCTGTGGAATTCTCTGCCACAGAAGGTAGTTGAGGCCAGTTCATTGGCTATATTTAAGAGGGAGTTAGATGTGGCCCTTGTGGCTAAAGAGATCAGGGGGTATGGAGAGAAGGCAGGTACAGGATACTGAGTTGGATGATCAGCCATGATCATATTGAATGGCTGTGCAGGTTTGAAGGGCCGAATGGCCTCTACTCCTGCACCTATTTTCTATGTTTCCATTACCCAACATTCCCCGAGTTCGAATCAAGGGGGAAACTCAGGAGAGTTGGTGAGTAATTCAGGAAAGCGGGAGAGGGCCTTTACATTACCAAATGGAGAACTGTGGATTGTGTGTGAGGTGTTGGTCATGGTCACGTTCCCATGGTCACTGCATGTTGGAGACAAGGGTCTCTATTAGCCCTGTGAACAGTAGGATTCACAGCGCTGACCACAGACCAGGGCTATGTGGTCTGGTTTAGTTTAGAGATACAGCACGGAAACAGGCCCTTCAGCCCACTGAGTCTGCGCCAACCAGCACATTAACACTATCCTACACACACACACACGAGGGACAATTTACAATGATAACAAGCCAATTAACCTACCAAC
Source organism: Amblyraja radiata (assembly GCF_010909765.2). Classification (NCBI taxonomy): domain Eukaryota; kingdom Metazoa; phylum Chordata; class Chondrichthyes; order Rajiformes; family Rajidae; genus Amblyraja; species Amblyraja radiata. The sequence continues at coordinate 9,839,517 of NC_045999.1, forward strand.
CTGTACGCCTTTGGAGTGTGGGAGGAAACCGGAGATCCCGGAAAAAACCCACGCCGGTCAAGGGGAGAACGTACAAACTCCGTACAGACAGCACCGTTAGTCAGCATGGAACACGGGTCTCTGGTGCTGTGAGGCAGCAACTCTACCGCTGTGCCACCGGCAAACATCTTGCGATGGTTCAGACCTGTAGAGTTGCCACATGATGCCCTACCGTCACCTCACATGGAGAGGTAATGTGTGTGAGTGATGACAGGCTTTAGCCAGGACAGGACAGACGTGGAGAGCACATGTAAATATCCACAGTGCCCTTTGATGGGGGCAGAGGCTGCCCACATTGTTCACGTTTGCTCCCCACTGGTGGAATACAAGACACCTCTGACCATTGAAACCGACCAGGGCGTCAAGCGATTCGTTATTCATTCGATTGCCCGCTAACAGCACAAAGCTACCTTGCTGTTCACACAATATCTGCCGCAGTGAGTGTCCGCTGATGTTCAGCTTCCTGCCCAGTCCCCCCCCCCCCTTACCAAGAACAGATTCCCCTCTGTGAACAGACTGCATTATTATATATCCTAAAGATGAACTAAATAATGTGCTGTGACTCGCTGTTGTGAGGTGATTACACTCACTGCAGATGCGAGCAACTGCAATCTCAAGTACAACACAAAGTGCTGGAGTCTGTCCCACCCAGTTACTCCAGCACTCTGTGGTTTAACAGTCGCTGTGGTTCTGTCGTGGTCTGAAGCTATGTTCGGGAGGCCCACACAAGGAAGCCCTATTCTCACTCTGTCCATGGAGTTGGTTAATGGGTCAGTGAGGTTGTACATGCCCTGTGGGAGTCTCCCTGTGAGGGCTGAGCTTGTAGGCAGCATGTTACCTGTGTGGGGCATGATGGCGTAGGTGAACTGATGCTGACCCATATCCGCCGTGGCATCCGGGGACTTTGGCGACCGCAGACTGCAAATAAACACACCACCGTTACCATGGCCGAGAGATTCAAGTGAAGTCAGCTAACTCCTCCAGTCTGCCCAACACCTACTGGAGAACCGGTGACTCCAGTAGCTTCATGCTAACACATATACTAACTCCATTTAAAATACAGGTCCACTACTGATTTTTCAGCCCCGCTTTAATCCGGACAAAATTACAAGAGTGCACGGGAAATTTCCCCGAGCGTCCCCCCCTAGACTGGGTGAGGCGGCCGATCTCAACCTCACCGGGACTTCCGCGCCGATCAGTGGGTTCACTTTTCCCGCTGCAGCTGGGGTTCTGGAACTCCGTTACGATAGCCGACTTCCGCGGCCATCTTTGTTTCTCGGCCCCCCCCCCCCGCCCCCCCGAGGCCATGACCTCCGATGGTCCGGCAAAACAGATAATCCAGGAACGCTCTGGAACGAAGGGTGCTGGAAAATCGGTGGTAGGCCTGCACTGATACCAACTCCCTTAGTCTCGACCCGAAACGTCGCCTATCCCTTCGCTCCATAGATGCTGCCTCACCCGCTGAGTTTCTCCGGTTTTTTTTGTCTACCTTTGATTTTTCCAGCATCTGCAGTTCTTTCTTAAACTAACATTGTATTGTCCTCTCAGACCTCAATGCTCACTGCACTGACCAGCTTCAAGTGTACGAAAATCAGGCGATCATCAGAAAGCTGATGCATTGCGAGCTGGCATTATTCAGATGTCAGCCCCAAATCCATGAATATTCCAAGCTCCTTTATCTCAACCACATTCAGTGCCGATAGGAAAGAAACATATGGAACTCTCCCTCTCCCCCTGACTCGCAGTCTGAAGAAGGGTCTCGACCCGGAACGTCACCTATTCCTTTTCTGCTCCAGAGATGCTGCCTCACCCGCTGAGTTACTCCAGCTCTTTGTGTCTATTCACAAATGTAACCTGCTGGTTTTACGACTTTGAACAGGGCAGGAAGAATCCTTCAGCCCACAATGCCAACCATGGTAAACAATCTCTGGAGTTTAGAAGGATGAGGGAGGATCTTATAGAAACATATAAAATTATAAAAGGACTGGACAAGCTAGATGCAGGAAAAATGTTCCCAATGTTGGGCGAGTCCAGAACCAGGGGCCACACAGTCTTAGAATAAAGGGGAGGTCATTTAAGACTGAGGTGAGAAAAAACTTTTTCACCCAGAGAGTTGTGAATTTATGGAATTCCCTGCCACAGAGGGCAGTGGAGGCCAAGTCACTGGATGGATTTAAGAGAGAGTTAGATAGAGCTCTAGGGGCTAGTGGAGTCAATGGATATGGGGAGAAGGCAGGCACGGGTTATTGATAGGGGACGATCAGCCATGATCACAATGAATGCTGGTGCTGGCTCGAAGGGCCGAATGGCCTCCTCCTGCACCTATTTTCTATGTTTCTATCTATCTCTGCCTGCATGTGATCCATATCCCTCCATTCCATATCCAAATGCCCCAATCACATCAGTGAAGGGTGCCAACTATAGACAGCTTAGCCCTTCCTAAATATGACTACACAGCATCTTTATACTTTAAACAATGTCAACCACTCTGACATTTCTGCCACAAGGGCTGAATAAAGAATTGAGTTTCGAGAGTCTTGAAACACAATCATCTCGCACTGTAGAAATATTTCAATCCATCCCACAATTTCACAGTAGGTAGTGACTCAGACGGATGTACTTGTAGGTTGCGCTGTCCTCGTTGGGTTGAAGGTGGTGAATATCGGTACTTACAGGGAGAGGGTCATCACGTTACGATGCACGGAGTAGCCGTACTTGCAGTCATTGAGCAGCGCCACGCCAAAGCCGTGCTCCGACAGGTCGGCCCACTTGTGTCCCCACACCTGCCGAACAACCAACTTCACAGTTAATCTTCACTGAAATACAGCCCACTAAAACAAAGCCTCTCAGTTAGCAAGTGAAAATAAATTAAAACAACTTCAGATACACGGTAGAGTTGCTGCCTCACAGCGCCAGAGACCCGGGTTCCATCCTGACTACAGGTGCTGCCCGTACGGAGTTTGTACCTTCTCCCTGTGACCACATGGGTTTTCTCCGGGTGCTCCGGTTTCCTCCCACACTCCAAAGACATGCAGGTTTGCAGGTTAACTGGCTTGGCTTCATTATAAATTGTCCCTAGCCTGTGCAGGATAATGTTAGTGTGCAGGGTTAGTGTGGACTCGGTGGGCCGAAGGGCCTGTTTCCGCACTGTATCTCTAAACTAAGATGCTGGAAAGCCAAAATAAGAACAGAAAGACATGCAGCTTTATAGGTTAATTGGGCCTGAATGTTTAGAGAGAGGATGAGAAAGTGGGATAACATACAACTAATGATCGATGGTCAACGCAGACTCAGTGGGCCAAAGGGCCTGTTTCCATGCTGTATCTCTGCACTGAACTCAACTACAACACAGCAAACACTCAGCAGGTCGGGCAGCATCTACAAGAGTAGTATTTCAGTTCTGAGACCATTCTTTCAGGACCGCAGTAGACTTTGTCAGGCATTTTTGATCATTCTCTGTGATGCTATTGGGGATGTTTTGAACATTAGAAGTTGTTACCATAGATAGACACAAAGAGCTGAAGTGACTCAGCAGGCCAGACATCATCTCCTGGAGAGAAGGAATAGGTGATGTTTTATTATTTTTCTGGCTGGTATAGACATAGAAACATAGAAAATAGGTGCAGGAGGAGGCCATTCGGCCCTTCGAGCCAGCACCACCATTCATTGTGATCATGGCTGATTGTTCCCAATCAATAACCCGTGCCTGCCTTCTCCCAATATCCCTTGACTCCACTAGCCCCTAGAGCTCTATCTAACTCTCTCTTAAATCCATCCAGTGACTTGGCCTCCACTGCCTTCTGTGGCAGGGAATTCCACAAATTCACAACTCTCTGGGTGAAAAAGTTTTTTTCTCACCTCAGTCTTAAATGGCCTCCCATTTATTCTAAGACTGTGGCCCCTGGTTCTGGACTCGCCCAACATTGGGAACATAGAACTAGTGTGATAGACACCGTAGGTTCTGCACCTTTTCATATCTCTGGATTCCCTCTCCCCGGCTCAGTCTGAAGAAGGGTCTCGATCCCAGACGCCTCCCATTCCTTCACGCCAGAGAAGCTGCCTGTCCCGTTGAGTTACTCCGGCTTTTTGTGTCTATCCTCGGTGTAAACCAGCATCTGCAGTTCCTTCCTACACAGTTGCTGCCATGGCCTACTTTTAAATAAATGGCATTTTAATTCACTGCAGAAGAGGCATCCTTACGGGATGTGACTCAGATGTAGCTGCTGGCACCGACTGTGAGGGAACTAAACCACAGTAGGCACACACACTCACTAACCGAGGATGCATCAGTGAGCTGCTCAGCTCAGCTGAGTTCAAGATAATTGATGGTGTCAGTTCAACGATCCCTACCAGAGGATGAAATTAAGTCCTTGCTGGGTCAAGATAGATGTGTGGAGTTGGGGAGGGGCAGAGAGCAGACATGACTGATGATGAGAGATGAACCCTGTGAACAGGCCCAGTAATGGTGCATTAACACTGACTATGATGCTGTGCATTTAGTGGGCTTACAGTGAAGATAAGACACAAGAAGCTGGAGTAACTCAGCGGGGCAGGCAGCATCTCTGGAGAGAAGGAATGGGTGACGTTTCGGGTCTAGACCCTCCTTCATCACCCATTCCTTCTCTCCGGAGATGCTGCCTGTCCCGCTGAGTCACTCCAGCTTTTTGTGTCTATCTGAGGTATAAATGGCCGTGATTGAGGAGGAGGAAGTAATTCAGCGAAACCTTTTCAATGTGCCTGGCGGAGTGTTGCAGCAGGTTGACCACAGAGGAAGTTAACGTGAGGGAGGATGCAACGAGGCGCGGCACCTCCCGTGCATGTATCAGAGGTGCGTTAAACCTGCATGTCCTTGGAATGTGGGAGGAAACCGGAGCACCCGATAAAACCCACAAGGTCATAGGGAGAACGTACATGCTCCTTATAGACAGCACCAGCAGTCAGGATCGAACCGGGGTCTCTGGTGCTGTAAGGTAGCAACTCTATCGCTGTGTCGCCCCAACTCCAGTATCTTCCACACGCGCCAACTTGGCAAAGGTCGTAAACTGACGGGCGATTCACCCGAGCTGACAGCGCAGTGGCCCGGGAGTCCCCTGTTGACCGTTCTTCCGACTTAAAAAAAGCACAGGGCTGGTGTGACTTTTGTAAACGTTAAAAACGATGTGCCCCTTGGGACTAAAGGAAAGTAACTCGTTAAGGACCAAACTGACATATTAAAGTACGGGCGTGCACATCTTCGACTAGATTAATGGAGTTAGAATTTTCAACTTAAAATCTACAATTTACACAGACCTCAGCATCTCAAACGAGACCAACTCCTGGTTTGGGTCCGCCCCTCTTAGATGTTCTACTATCCTCCCCAGCTTATGACAGGTTTCCCTTCCCGAGAACTGTTTGTGATCCCAACAGTTTGCAAGTCAGAAATTGGGCCGGCTGGCAATATAGTCAACGCATCATGCATGAAAACAATGCACCAACTTGCACAACAAATCACAGACACTGCCCCAACAATTTCTGCAGAAGGTGAAAAAGAAATCAGTTTGGAGCCTAGAGTGATAACGTGTGGATGCAGGCCCTTCGGCCCAACTTGCCCATACCGACCAACATGTCCCAGCTACACTAGTCCCACCTGTGTTGGTGGATTAGGAAGTGTTTGGCAGGTCTGCAAGTTTTCGCAGCCAGAGTGTGTTGGTGCCACCCTCTCTGCTTACTCTGGCACTAAACATCACCACGTTGAAACTCGCAGCCGTTTAGTGGCAATAGTTTCATCTTTCCCCATCAGAATTAATTGTGTGTCATTTAAGTGCTGAAGTGCAGATTTGCAGTGAGACTTTGTAGAGACCAGTACCTTGCAAAGGGATTTTTAACTCATGAACGATAGAGTAACTGATGAACCGACACCTTTTAAAAAGCTGTACAGCAGCCAGAATCCAGTCAGAATGCAGTGGGAGGGCAGGGGCGACTGTTCAAGTAGATCTACAGGGAGGGGGGGGGGGGGGGGGGGGGGGGGGCTGCGGGGAATTATAATTGAGCTGTGCACACAATAAACATTTCCAAAATAAATGGATTGTGGCAAGAAACAATTAAAGTTCCCATTAACTGCCTAACGGGTCAATGGGGAATAGGGAGGGGACAGGACAGGCGAGGAAATGCTTTGTGATATCACTGCCAAGCAATTCTAATGCAATATCCCATGGCTGGTGAAAACTGGCAGTAGAGCTGAACCTGCTGGATATATTCAGCAGGTCAGGCAGCGACCATGGGGAAAAGAAAGGCCATTGAGCTGAAACATTACCTGTTACTCTCCCGAAGCCATATCTAGGGAGACAGGATGGATAAATGGCATTAGTGTAATGTGAGTTTGAGTCTAGTTTATTGTCACCTGTACCGAGGTACAGTGAAAAGCTTTTGTTGCGTGCTAACCAGTCAGCGGAAAGACTGTACATGGGTGACGTTTCAGGTTGAGACCCTTCTTCAGCCCGAAACGTAACCCATTCCTCCTCTCCAGAGATGCTGCCTGTCCCCCTGAGTTACTCCGGCTTATTGTGTCCGTCTTCCGTTTAAACCAGCACCTGCAGTTCCTTCTTACACATTTTGCCAACATAATAGAGCTAGATCCATCATATAGGTACCTCGTATCGAGCCCAATCCCATGACGTGTTGCGGTGTGTCGGGCGCTGAATGTGTCCAAACTGGATTTCGTAGGTAGCGTTGGGACTGTGCACGGTGGTGGGGAACTCCACTTTCAGAAACTTGTGAGCTTCATGCCATTCAACCTACACAGGAGAAGAGGGTTCAGTACAAAGACTCGTGAAGTGCACAAAGTATAAAGATCTTACGGTACATTAGTAGAATGCAGCACGGGAACAGGCCATTCGGCCCACTAGATCTCATGATGTCATGACACACACTTGTCTGCCTGTACATAATCCATACCACTGCATATCTATGTAAGTAAGTTTATTGGCCAAGTATTCACATACAAGGAATTTGCCTTGGTGCTCCACCCATCTAAAAGCCTCTTCAACGCCGCTATCGTATCTGCTTCCACCACCAGCCCCGGCAGTGCATTCCAGCCACTCACCATCCTCTGGTTAGTTTTTTTAGTTTCCTTTAGTGATGCAGCACGAACACAGGTCCGTCGGCCCATCGTGTCCACGCCGACTATACACTAGCACTATCCTACACACTGGCGACAATTTACAATCTTTTACCGAAGCCAATTAACCTACAAACCTGCACGTCTTTGGTGTGCGGGAGGAAATCGGAGCACTGGAAGAAAACCCGAGCAGTCAACGTACAAACTCCGTACAGACAGCACCTGTGGGTCAGGATCGAACCAGGGTCTCTGGCGCTGCAAAGGACCTGTCCCACCAGCATGCGATTGCATGTGTCTAGCACGACCAAATGTGGTCGCTTGAGGCGTACGGCCTCGCGGGGCCAGTCCCACTTCCAAGCGCGGAGGCGTATGGAGTTGTGCGACGCTGGTCCCGACATCGCGCAGGGCTCCGAAAATCCCGCACTGTCCAAAATCTTCGCGCGCCTACGGCCTGTCGGCCCGCAGGCGCATTGAGGGTGTACGCAGCGTCTTGACGGCGCACGCCTTGCGCGTGCCGTTGCGTGATGACGTCATCGCCCGACGCCGTGCGACGTCCAAATTCAGTCGGCCCGCCTCCTGCCCAGCTGATTGGTGAGTATGATGTCGGGACCAACCCCGCACAACTCCAGACGGCTCCGCGGTTGGAAGTGGGACCGGCCCCGCGAGGCCATACGGCTCAAGCCACCACGTTTGGTCGCACTAGACGCATGCAATCGCATGCTGGTGGGACAGGCCCTTAAGGCAGTAATGCCCCTGTCCCACCAGGAAACCAGAACGGAAACCTCTGGAGACTTTGCGCCCCACCCAAGGTTTCCGTGCGGTTCCCGGAGGTTTTTGTCAGTCTCCCTACCTGCTTCCACTACCTGCAACCTCCGGCAACCACCTGCAACCTCCGGGAACCGCACGGAAACCTTGGGTGGGGCGCAAAGTCTCCAGAGGTTTCCGTTCAGGTTTCCTAAGTGGGACAGGGGCATAACTCTACCACTGCGCCACCGTGCTGCTCCTCTGTGTAAAACAAAATGCCTTGTATGTCTCCGTTAAACGTCTTCCCTCTCAGTGTGCCCTCTCCATTCCTTTACTCTGCTCACCTCAGTTTTAAACTTGACATAGGGGCAGCAGGCATCCAGAGTGACCTCCTGGCGAATGCGGCTGGTGTCACTGACACGGAGGGTGTGCCTTATACTCCCCCTCACCCCACCTGGGCAAACAACCTCCACAGGTTGCAGCCCCAGCAACATGGGCTTCCTAAAGAGCAAAGAACCATCAGTGCCAGCGTAGACATGTACATAGAACATAGAACAGTGTGCAGTGTTTAAGAAGGAACTGCAGATGCTGGAAAATCGAAGGTAGACAAAAGTGCTGGAGAAACTCAGCGGGTGCAGCAGCATCTATGGACCGAAGGAAATAGGCAACGTTTCGGGCCGAAACGTTGCCTATTTCCTTCGCTCCATAGATGCTGCTGCACCCCGCAGAATTTCCCCAGCACTTTTGTCTACCATAGAACAGCACAGCACAGGAACAGGCCCTTCAGCCCACAATGTTGTTGCTGAACATGACGCCAAGTTACGCTGATGTCACCCCACAAGGATAGGCACCACATGCTGGAGTAAATCAGCGGGACAGGTCAGGCAGCATCTCTGGAAAATAAAATGATGGGTGACGTTTCGGGTCAGGACCCAAGGATACCGACCAAAAACGTCACCCATTCTTCTGCCTCCTAAGATGCTGCCTATGTTACTCCAGCACTTTGTGTGTATCTTTAACATGAATAACATTATTAACAGAAGGTACACAAAATTGCTGGGGAAACTCAGCGGGTGCAGCAGCATCTATGGAGCGAAGGAAATAGGCGACGTTTCGGGCCGAAACCCTTCTTCAGACTGATGGGGGGTGGGGGAAAGAAAGAAGGAAAAGGGGAGGAGGAGGAGGAGCCCGAGGGCGGGCGGATGGGAGGGTGGGAGGAGACAGCTAGAGGGTTAAGGAAGGGGAGGAGACAGCAAGGGCTAGCCAAATTGGGAGAATTCTATGTTAATGCCATAAGGACGCAAGGTCCCCAGGCCGAATACGAGGTGCTGTTCCTCCAATTTCCGCTGTTGCTCACTCTGGCAATGGAGGAGACCCAGGACAGAGAGGTCGGATTGGGAATGGGAGGGGGAGTTGAAGTGCTGAGCCACCGGGAGGTCAGGTAGGTTATTGCGGACCGAGCGGAGGTGTTCGGCGAAACGATCGCCTAACCTACGCTTGGTCTCACCGATGTAAATCAGCTGACATCTAGAGCAGTGGATGCAGTAGATGAGGTTGGAGGAGATACAGGTGAACCTTTGTCGCACCTGGAACGACTGCTTGGGACCTTGGATGGAGTCGAGGGGGGAGGTGAAGGGACAGGTGTTGCATTTCTTGCGGTTGCAACGGAAAGTGCCCGGGGAGGGGGTGGTGCGGGAGGGAAGGGAAGAATTGACGAGGGAGTTGCGGAGGGAGCGGTCTTTGCGGAAGGCAGACATGGGGGGAGATGGGAAGATGTGGCGAGTGGTGGGGTCACGTTGGAGGTGGCGGAAATGGCGGAGGATTATGTGTTGTGGTATGTTTGGTTGGTAACTTTTCCTTGGTTTACCAAAGGATCTATACAAATGAAGGTAGATTCTGAGGATGGTTTTACCTTGTTTCCAAGTGATAGTCCATAACGTCCCACGCATCCCAGTACAAGGGGACATCATCAAACAGCACAAACTGGTTGCCATGGCTGCCCTCAGGAACAGTTTCCCTGCAAATGCAACACAATAATGTGAAGGAGGGTCACCTCCCACCGAGTTACTCCAGCACTGTGTGTCTTTCTACAGTAATCTGGGATTTGGATGAAGAGCTCCCACTGGAACAAGGAGAGGCTGGGGAACAGAAGCAAGCTGCCTTTAATATTCACCTCTCTCAAACAAAGCAAAGGAGGGATGAATAAACACATCATGTGCAGCATGGTGGCACAACAGTATTGTTGCTGCCTTAGAGCGCCAGAGACCTGCGTTCAACCCTGCCCACGGGTGCTGTCTGTACGTACATTCCCCCCGTGACCTGTGTGGGTTTTCTCCAGGAGCTACGGTGTCCTCCAACACGCAAAAGATGTACAGGTTTGTAGGCTTTGTATCATTGTGAATTGCCCCAAGTGTGTAGGATAGTGTAATAGCCCTGTCCCACGGTACCAGTTCATTCCACGATCTCTCCCGATAAAGAAAATCAAACTCGTGGTAAGCACAGAGAATCAACGTAGCGGGTACGTCGGAGCTCGGGGACGTCTCTTAGCGGCTCGTAACGCTAACGGCAGGTACACAGAAAGACTCGCTAACGGCAGGTAAGCACGGGGAGACTCGTGAAGATTTTTCAACATGTTGAAAAATGTCCACGAGATGCACGACCATCCTACTGTGGGAAAAGATTCCTCTGTAGTTACAAACAGCATTCATTCTCTGTGACTGAGCGTGGTGAATTCACCACCCTTTTATCACATTGTTCCCAGCATCAATGCTGATGATGGAGATAAGGGGAAAGTCATCTAGAAGCAGAGCTTTTGCTTTATTTCACTCTGGTGGCAATGTCAGTGAAACGGGCAAGATTCAGACTGGACTTGACAAGGGGGTGGCAGGGGTGATGTTGTCTTTGGCTGGTGTGTTTAGAAGCAGGAGTTGCCGTTTCGAATAGCAACTGGCCAAAGATGAGCGGTTTCTCACCCGGGGTTTAAGTTTATTATTATCGTCACGTACACCGAGGTACAGTGAACTGCTTTGTTTTACATGCTATCCAATCAAATCAGTTAATCACTGCCATCATGCCAAACGCAAGCACAATGGGTAAAGGTGTACAGTGGCAGTAATATAATGGCTCAATGGTGCTTTTAGTTTAGAGAAACAGGCCCTTCGGCCCACCGAATCCATGCCGACCAACGATCCCCACCTACTTACACTATCTTACACACTAGGGACAATTGTATACCAAGCCAATTAACCAACAACCTGTACGTCTTTGCTACATCTTTATAGTCACATGTGCAAACGCACAGTGAAATTATTTTCTTTTCTCATAGATATCTCTCAACATTGTAACGTAACAGTTCATTAGACAAAGTCCAATGTCCGCAGCGGGGTAGAGGTGAATCCGACAGTGCCCTACCTTAGGGAAAGACCGTTCTGAAGGATGAATCTTTGGAGTTCACTACCCAACATGTCTCTAGAGGGGCAGTTACACAGTACAGTGGAGGTAGAGATTGCAAGATTTTTAGATATTAGTAGAATCGAAACATATGGGTTTAATGCAAGAAACAGGCAGAGTTAAAAGTTCAGCCAAGATTTTACTAAATGGTCTGGAATGGGCGGCAGGGTGGTGCAGCGGTAGAGTTGCTGCCTCACAGCGCCAGAGGCCCGGGTTCCATCCTGACTACAGGTGCTGTCCGTACGGAGTTCGCACGTTCTCCCTGTGACTGCGTGGGTTTCCCCGGGTGATCCGGTTTCCTCCCACACTCCAAAGACGTACAGGTTTGTAGGTTAATTGGCTTGGTATAAATGTAAATTGTCCCTAGTGTGTGTAGGATAGTGTTAGCGTGTGGAGATTGCTGGTCGGTGCAGACTCGATGGGCTGAAGGGCCTGTTTCCACGCTGTATCTCTGAACTAAATTAAAATATTTTAATTGTAGGTATGAGTGTCTTCTTCACAGTGGCTTGTGGCAATGATGATATATCCCCACAGAGTCCATGCTCAACTTAATGCTTCCTCTGGGAGACTCCTCCAGAACAATTAGAATGGCATTTTACATATTCTTATTCCACTGACATGTTTTGAACTGGATCTCTAAGTTAATATACCCTGTTTGTATGCTAGTACATCCTGAAAAATAATTTATAAATATCATTTAGGAACTATACTGTCTAGGTTCCCAGGTTGTAGGAGCAGATTTAGGCCATTCGGCCCATCGAGTCTATTCCGCCATTCAATCATGGCTGATCTATCTTTCCCTCTCAACCCCATTCTCCTGCCTTCTCCCCATAAACCTTGACATCCGTACTAATCAAGAATTTGTCATTCTCTGCCTTAAAAATACACAATGACTTGGCCTTCATTATGGCAATGAATTCCACAGGTTCACCACTCTCTGGCTAAAGAAATTCCTCCTCATCTCCATTTTGAGGTTCTGGATAAACTGTATACTAATTGACATTAGCAAATAAGAGCCTGCAATTTATTAACATGTTACGTAGAACATGTGTGCTGAGTTGTGTACCATTTTGTTTCATTGGTGATTTCAGTCTAAACGCAATGCTTGTTAAACATTACCATGGACTATTATGGTCTAGATTTCTAATTGTGTATTTGTGCACTAATGTCTTGTTCTCTGCAGTGTTTCGTTTCACTGTTTTTATGTATAAGTTTAGTTTAGAAACAGGCCCTTCGGCCCACTGAGTCCATGCTGACCAGTGATCACCTGTACACTAGCACTATCCCACGCACTGGGGATAATTTACATTAGCCAATTAACCTACAAACTTGCATGTCTTTGGAATGTGGGAGGAAACCAGAGCACCCGGAGAAAGCCCACGTGGTCACGGGGAGAACGTGCAAACTGTGTACAGACAGAACCGGTAGTCAGGATCGAACCCGGGACTCTGGCGCTGTGAGGCAGCAACTCTACCGCTGCCCCACCGTGCCGCCCCCACCGTGACATCATTATTGGGGTGGAAAACCTTGGGGTTCATTCCATGGTGAAACAGTGTCCAACAGGCAGGGCAATCGGTAACTCTACTGGCTTGTAAATCTTTTGTTCTCGTTTCTGGAGCAATTCTGATGTGGGGTTACCAAGCTAACACTCACGCTAAAAGTCCATAGCATTTCTGTGATATTAATAGTTTCTGGGCCAATATGAAAACGTGTTTCAACCAAGGTTTGGAGAATTATTAAATTATTTCATTTGGCTTCTATTCTCACAGTTAATATTTTATAATAAATAATGTACCTTTTGTAAAGTAAATGCAAAAGTGATGTCATGCGGCCTAATGAATCAAATTCAACTCTGAGAATCCCGTTCTCCATGGTGACAGAGCCACCTTCCTGCAACGGGAACAAACATGCACAGACGTAAACACAACATGGACATAACGCAAGGAGCAAGGGAGAGGGAGTGAGAGAACCAGGGAGGGGCGTAGGATGAGGATAAAGCACATCGAGGCACCTCGCGTTTTACACCGAGGTTACGTTCCTGAAAAGCAGCGTTTCCTTCAAAACCCCGTCAATTACAAGGTTAATTCCCGGGATGGCGGGACTGGCAAATGCTGAGAGAATGGAGCACTGAGCTTGTACACTCTGGAGTTTAGAAGGATGAGAGGGCATCTCATTGAAACAAATAAGATTGATAAGGGTTTGGACACGCTAGAGGCAGGAAACATATTCCCGATGGTGGGGGAGTAAGCCATTTAGAACGGAGACGAGAAAACACTGTTTCTCACAGAGAGTTGTGAGTGTGGAATTCTCTGCCTCAGAGGGCAGTGGAGGCGGGTTCCCTGGATGCTTTCAAGAGAGAGCTAGATAGGGCTCTTAAAAATAGCGGAGTCAGGGGATGTGGGGAGAAGGCAGGAACGGGGTACTGATTGGGGATAATCGGCCATGATCACATTGAATGGCAGTGCTGGCTCGAAGGGCCAAATGGCCTCCTCCTGCACCTATTGTCTATTATACATTTACACAGGCATAGATTTAAGTGTGTTACTTCGATAATACAATGGTGAATGAGGTAGTGGTGTTAATTAATCACGCCGGTTATTTCAAAAAATGCGTAAATCAAACACGTGTAGTAGGTGAGATGCTGTTTAAAGACAGGAGATGCAAGAACATCGAGAGTTTATCATGAACGGGATCAGGAGTAGTTCTGGATCAAGTCTGTGATTGTTGGCCCCAACTCTCGATTCCCCTGCAGTCCAGAACAATGTGCTTGACAGTAGTTAATGAGCACAGACGCTGCCCCCATCAGCTACACGTGATTCCCAAGTCTTTAGTTCTATAACTTTATCCAGCAATTGTTTCTCTTGAGATAAAAGGTACATGGAGAGGAAGGTTAAGAGGGATAAGGCAGGAATGGGACTAGTTTAGATAGGGCAACTTGGTCGGATGGACGAGTTGGCCTGTTTCTGTGCTGTATGCTATCCTGCATGTTTTATTTCAATCAAACATAATCTTTCCTTAGTTAGCCACAAACAGAGTGAAACACAAAGTGCTCAGCTTACTCAGTGGGTCAGGCAGCATCTATGGATGGGTGATGTTACAGGTCAGGACTCTTTTTCAAACTCCAGTGTGAAGAAGGGCCCCAACCTGAAATGTCGGCTGTCCATTCCCTCCAGAGATGCTGCCTGACCCGTTGAGTTATTCCAGCGCTTTGTGTTTTACTCAAGATTCCAGCATCTGCAGTTCCTTGTGGAGACAAAGATAGTTTTTACTGGGGCCCTTTTTATTCAATATGATGCATCTTTGTGGAGGATAAAATAAATATTGAAATACCTACCACTGTAACATTTAATCTAATTCTCAGATTCACCTCACAGAGAGGTTGTGTAAACTGGGTCTCTTCTATTCCTTGGAGCGCAGGAGGATGAGGGGTGATCTTACAGAGGTGTATAAAATCATGAGAGGAATAGATTATGTAGATGGGCAGTCTACTTCCCAGAGTAGGGAAAAGGTTTAATAGGAATCTGAGGGGTATCTTTTTCACACAAAGGGTGGTGGGGGTATGGAACAAGCTGCTAACTATCCCAACATTTAAGAAACAGTTAGACAGGTACATGGATAGGACAGGTTTGGAGGGATATGGACCAGGCGCAGGCAGGTGGGACTAATGTAGCTGGGACATGCTGGCCAGTGTGGGCAAGTTGGGCCGAAGGGCCTGTTGACTATAGTTCTATGACTTTAGCAAACTTTTCCTTTCGTACCCAAGTAGCTGCCTTTGTTCAAGTTTAAGACCTAAATTAAAGTAGCGAGGGGAACAGCAAGATGCAGAAAACCACAGAGGCAAAAGGGAATTGAGAGATATTCACACATTAATAGATAGGGAAGAGAAAACCAAACAAGTGAGTTTGAGATTAGTAAAGGGGGAGACAACACAACCCCCTTGAACAAAGATACGCAGTCAGAGCCTTTTCCCTCCCAGGGTGGAACTGTCAACAATTAGCTTCAAGGTGAGCGGGGCAAAGTTTAAAGGAGATATGTGCGGCAAGTTTTTTTTTAATGGATTCTATGAAGTTTTAATGCAGTTTCGTTTAGTTTAGAGATACAGTGCGGATACAGGCCCTTCGGCCCATCGGGTCCGCACCGCCCAGCGATCCCCGTTCACTAACACTATCTTACACCCACTAGGGACAATTTTTACATTTACCAAGCCAATTAACCTACAAACCTGTACGTCTTTGGAGTGTGGGAGGAAACCGAAGAACTTGTGGAGAAAACCCACGCTGATCATGGGGAGAACGTACAAACTCCGTACAGGCAGCACCCTTGGTCGGGATCGAACCCAGGTCTCCGGCGCTACATTCGCTGTAAGGCAGCAACTCTACCGCTGCGCCACCGTGACCCCCCTTAACTTTAATGGAGTAATGGCCTGGAATCTGAATGGTGGGGGCTGGGAATGCACTGCCAAGGTGGTGGTGGAGGCAGATACGAGGGGGGGCATTTTAGATACTAGAGGCTTTTAGATAGGCGCATGGATATTCAGGGAAAGGAGGAATGTGGATCACATGCGTACAGAGGAGGTTAGTTTCCCTGGCATCACGTTGGGCAAAGACAATGTGGGCTCAAGGGTTCGTTCCTGTCCTGTTCCGTTCTATGTATAGGAATGTGTAGGAAGGAACTGCAGATGCTGGTTTAAACCGAAGATAGACACATAAAGCTGGAGTTAAGGCCCTGTCGCACTTTCCCGACTTACTCACGAATTTTCCCGAGTTTTTTCCTTGATTCAAACTCGGAGAAAGTCTGTAGCAAGTCCGTAGATATTTCGTAGTGGCTCGTAATGCCGGCCGTAGGTACTCGGGGCATCAGGTAAGTCGGGACGTTTTTTTCAGCATGTCGAAAAATGTCCACGAGTAAAAATAAATAGCCCCGGGTACCTACGGCTGGTATCTCCAAGTTTGAATCAAGAGGAAAACTCGGGAGAATTAGTGAGTAACTCGGGAAAGTGGGACAGGGCCTTAACTCAGCGGGACAGGCAGCATCTCTGGAGAGAAGGAACTGGTGGCGTTTCGGGTCGAGACCCTTCCGGGTCTCGACCCGAAACGCCACCCGCTCCTTCTCTCCAGAGATGCTGCCTGTCCCGCTGAGTTACTCCAGCTTTTTGTGTCTATCTTCAGATTCAGATTCAACTTTAATTGTCCGAATCAGAATCTGAAGATAGGCACAAATAGCTGGAGTAACTCTTCTGCTACGTTCCATGTTCTAAGGTGACATCAATAAAAGATGAAGCAGTAACAACACAGGGAGACGCTGGTGAGAGAAAGGATATTTCTCGATAGAATGAAGTATCTTAACCAGTTATGTCATAATTACCTGCACAGTGACAATGACTGGATGTGGTGGGACCATGGGGCTGGTCACAGTGGCAAATCCTACACTGGGCACCTTTATCAAGGCTGCAAATGACATAGAATGAAACGGCAGTATCACAAAACTTGCTCTCTGCTCCCTTATACTGTAACATGCTCGAGTATCCATCACAATGAAGTGCTCAACAGATGTGTGAAAAAAAAAAACAACTTAATTCTGCGTCTCGCAAGTACATCAATCAACTTGGAACTGGTGCACGTGGATAATTTCAGCTGAACTCTGAGGGATTTCTTTCTGGGAGGCAGAGACGTTGCTGCCTTATGCCCCTGTCCCACTTAGGAAACCTGAATGGAAACCTCTGGAGACTTTGCGCCCCACCCAAGGTTTCCCTGCGGTTCGTTCCCGGAGGTTTTTGTCAGTCTCCCTACCTGCTTCCACTACCTGCAACCTCCGGCAACCACCTGCAACCTCCGGGAACCGCATGGATACCTTGGGTGGGGCGCAAAGTCTCCAGAGGTTTCCGTTCAGGTTTCCTAAGTGGGACAGGGGCATTACAGCGCCAGAGTTCCTGACTACGGTTGCTGTCTGGACGGAGTTTGCACGTTCTCCCTGGGGCCGCGTGGGTTTCCTCCCGCATTCCAGATGTTAGGTTTTGTAGGTTAATCAATCAGCTTCTGTAGATTGTCCCTAGTGTGTGGGATAGAACTAGTGTACGAGTAATTGTTGGTTGGCACGGACTTGGCGGGCCGAAGGGCCTGCTTCCACGCTGTATCTCTACACTAAACAAAATAAGCGAATACTGTCTTGTAACAGAGGCTGGAATGAGAAAATGAGGCAGTGTGGATAAGACAAAATGCTCGTGAACACTGAAGGCAAGGGTATATTAGTATTTGGATTTATTCCAGAACCAAGCCCAGAGGAGCGATCAATTCAGCAGAGAGAGGTCAGAGGAAACCAGTCAATGTGTGGGTAGGTTTGAGAGCTGGAATCTGGTGCCTTAGCACTGTTGAGCAGGCACAGTGCCAATGGGGTGAAGGTGGAAAAGCAATCCTGGGAAAATGAAGTGCCCTCCAGCCCTCTCTCCCAAGGGAAAAGACACTCCAGTCAGCATGGGAAGCACAGCACTCTGCCAGTCAGGCGGATCGGGACGAGAGAGAGACATAACTAACCGCAGGATCGGGCGGGCCTCCAGTGAGTTTCACGTGACTGAAGGAATCATCGCACAATGAGCCAGATATTCACCCATCATTATTTCTCAACAATCAGATTGTAGATTATCAGACGAGATGTGCAGGAGGGAACTGCAGATGCTGGTCTAAACCGAAGATAAGGCACAAAAAGCTGGAGTAACTCAGCGGGACAGGCAGCATCTCTGGATAGACGGAATGGGTGACGTTACTCCAGCTAACTGTGGATTATCAGAGTTTTACTGTATTCTGAACTATTGCCATTTAGATTGAGTTGTTGATAGATGCAGCATGGATTTGTTGTACGGAGAAGCTGATCATGTCAGAACACCCCTAGGAGATGGGGCTCCAGTCAAATGGAAAGACAAGGTCTCCTTCAGTGACTTGATCAAATATTAAACAAATATGAAATAGGATCACCCAAATGTTGATCTGGCCTTTAAAGGACACAAAGTGCTGTAGTAACTCAGTGGGTCAGGCAGCATCTCTGGATATACATGGAATAACAGTCTCGACCCAAAACGTCACCCATCCATCTTCACCACAGAAGCTGCATGACCCGCTGAGTTACTTCAGAACATTGTGCCCATCTTAGGTATAAAACCACATCTGCATTTCCTTTTTATTACATTTTGACTGCTCCAATGCAGAATGTCTTCAGGGTATGCCTAATTTGAAACAGTTACTCCCAAAGATCCTATAGCGGAGCAAGATAGACCACTCCTTGTAAATGCAATGGGCTGACGTGTAGTACGCAACGGAGCGGAACGTGGGCCTTTTTTTCATCCATTTCAGTAACCCGACCCGACCCGACTCGCAGTGTAATCAACGTTGCGGGAGAACAGTTTGTATTAATGAATTATAATTCTGAAACTGAGGAGAAGATTTTTACCAAAGAACTTTTATTTTTACGAGGCTGTTTTCGTAACCGGCTTCCGTCTCCGCACTAGTATCTTTGCTCCGCTACGGGATCTTTGGTGCAGAGACGGAAGCCGGTTACGGAAATGGGGCCTAAAAATTACCCATGAATCTGCCCATGACCGTACTACATCTTTTTCGTCGAGTGATCTATCTTGCTCGCTATAGGATCTTTGGTTACTCCAGCATTTTGTGTCCTTTTGTGTATTGGCCAGCATCCGTAGTTCTTTGTTTCTATACTGTAAAGGACAATTACTGTACATGTTTAGATGAAGCAGAGGTTGTATCTTTAAGGCATCCACTGGTACATACCTAGAACCTCCTCACCCTCCAACCGTGGCATTGAGATGACCTCCGTCCGCTCCCACGGCAGGGTGTTGAGCACGTTGACATTTCTCCCCGTCTCTTGCACGCATCCACCCAGGAGACACTGAATGGCCTCTTTAAGAAGTTTGTCTCCATTGCTCTGAATTTCTACAAACAATGAACAAAGGCAAGAAGAAAATAAAGTGTCAGATCAAGGAAAGGAGAATTCTCATTCAGTGAATGCGGGTCAGGTGCTGGGCACAAACGAAAACCGATTAAATAAGAGTCTCCTCCGCTCTGCTGATTCATGGCCTCACTAAAGCAGTGCCCTCAGCTTAGTTTGGTTTAGAAATACAGCATGGGAACAGGCCCTTCGGCCCAGCAGGTCCATCGATCACACGTTCACATTAGTTCTATGTTATCCCACTCTCTCATCCACCAGCTACACATATTTACAGAAGCCAATTAACCTACAAACCCGCACGTCTTCAGGATGTGGGGGGAAACTGGAGCACCCGGAGGGAACCCAAGGGGTCATAGGGAGAACGTGCAAACTCCACACGGACAGCGACCGAGGTCAGGATCCAACCCGAGTCTCTGGCGCTGTGAGGTGGCGGCTCTACCAGCTGCGCCACTGTGCCACCCCTAAATCCTTGCCGACAAAATCCCCAAGAAGGGAAATCAAACTTCACGCACAGACTGCTGGAAGTGAGAGATTAACAATCAATCGACAACCACAGCTTGAGCTCAAATGTGAATAAAAAACTATTTTAATTATCAAACCCTTCTTTTAGTTCAGGGTCAAGTTTTATTCAATAAAGTAAATGTGAAAATGTCCTCCTAAATTCTATATAAATGAAAGTTAGTAGCCTTCATATTATTTTACATATGTAGTCAACACCGATTAATCTTTGTCCTGTGATTCAGTCTCTCTCCATTTTGGTGCAGGTTGACTTCTTAAAGAAATGCATTTTTAAATTATACTTCCAGTTTTTTCCCCCCAATCAGTTTGAAAAAGGGGGTCCCAATCTGAAATGTCACCTATCCATTTTCTCCGCAGATGCTGCCTGACCCACGGAGTTACTCCAGCATTTTGTGTCGACCTTTGGTATAAACCAGCAACTGCAGTTGTTTTTCACTGTTAAATGGATTGGTTGTAATCATGTGCAAGAAGGAACTGCAGATGCCAAGATTGACGCCAAATGCTGGAGTAACTCAGTGGGCCAGGCAGCATCTCTGGGGAGAAGGAATGGGTGACGTTTCGGGTCGAGACCCTCATCAGACAGATTGTAATCATGTATTGTCTTTCTGCTGACTGGTTAGCACGCAACAAAAAGCTTTTCACTGTACCTCGGTACATGTGGCAATAAACTAAACTGAACTTTGTATTTAGACAATAGACAATAGGTGCAGGAATAGGCCATTTGGCCCTTCGTGCCAGCACCGCCATTCAATGTGATCATGGCTGATCATCCCCAATCAGTACCCCGTTCCGCTTTCTCCCCATATCCCCTGACTCCGCTATTTTTAAGAGCCCCATCTAGCTCTCTCTTGAAAGCATCCAGAGAACCTGCCTCTACCGCCCTCTGAGGCAGAGAATTCCATAGACTCACCACTCTCTGTGAGAAAAAGTGTTTCCTCATCTCCGTTCTAAATGACTTACTCCGTATTCTTAAACTGTGGCCCCTGGTTCTGGACTCCCCCAACATCAGGAACATGTTTCCTGCCTCTAGCGTGTCCAAACCCTTAATAATCTTACATGTTTCAATGAGATTCCCTCTCATCCTTCTAAACTCCAGAGTGTACAAGCCCAGCTGCTCCATTCTCTCAGCATATTTGATCGGATAAGCTGCTTGGATATTGCTTGGGGGAATGAATATTCATCAGGATTCTAGAGGTAATTCCCATGTTGTCCTGCAAAATAGCTCTGTCGGACCTTTGATGCCAAGCTCAGAGGGCAGACAAAACGCAAGTCTCCAAAGACATCAAAAGTGAACCCGAGCAACTATTTGAGAAGACAGCTCCACAATCAGTATTTGATTTTTTTGCTCAAATGAGATTTGAACTCACCACCTTCAGAGTCAGAGGTAGAACGTCTGTTAAATAATGCAGCCATGATTAGCATCCGTTCATGGATAATCTGCAATCTCCCCACTGTAAGACTAAAGCCATTGTATTCAGCTACGCCGCAGGCTCTTGCTTGAAATCCCACCCCAGCTACTGTGTCAAGATGCCCCGACATTTTCACCATCTCCCTATCTCACTCCATATGAAATCTTCACCCATATAAAGTGCAATATTAAACCAGAGACACACAAGGAACTGAAGATGCTAGAATCGTTACCAAAACACAAGGTGCTAGAGGAGGTCAGCAGGTCAGGCGGCAACTGGAATGGCCAGGCAACGCTTTGGGTCGAGACCCTTCTTCAGACTGATTGTAGTAGGAGGAAGAACGCTGGAAAAGTGGTGAGGGCAAGACAAAATATGTAATAAGGAACCGCAGATGCTTGTTTAAATTGAAGATAGACACAAAATGCAGGAGTAACTCAGCGGGACAGGCAGCATCTCCGGAGAGAAGGAATGGGTATTGTTTCGGTTCGGGACCCTTCTTCAGGCTGATGTCTGGGGAGTGGGAGCTACATAGGTAAGTAAGTGTATAGATAAGGAAGAGTAAGGTGTGAAAACAGGACAAAGGGAATGGCGATCAAGGAACATGTAGAATAGATCATTGTTAGTTGGGAGAAGGTAACAACAAAGCAAACAGGGATGAAATGTCGTCAGAGACAGGAAGAGTGGGCGGGGAACTGGGAAGGGGGAGGGGATGGAGAGAGAGGGAAAGCAAGGTTTATGACGTTAGGGAAGTCAATATTCATACCACTGGGGTGTCAGCTGACAAGTGATAGCTGGATGCAGGTGGAGGGGGGTGGGGGTTGATTCACAGATAGGGTGGAGTAAGGGACAAAGGTGAAAAGGAGCCAAAAGAGTGTCAGATAAGGAGAGAAGAGGAGTGAACAATAAATATAGAGATATAGGTGGAAATGGACCTGGATCGGAGGGACAAAGAGGGAGCTGCTGGGAGGAAGAGAGGCAGAAGAGTGGGGGGAATGGGTGCAGTGGGGATGTGGGAACACAGGGAAGAGAGAAGGGGTAGAGGGATAGTACTTAAAATTGGAAAATGTAATGTTGATACACACAAAGTGCTAGAGTATCTCAGTGGGACAGGCAACATTTCTTATGCAAGCAATCACAATAGGAATAGGACATATTCCCAACAAATAACCAAAAAAATGCCCGGATTCCCATAACTATGATTGGGCAAATCTGCACAAGATGAGAATGGCCTTACCTTCATAGTACTTGACAGCATCTTCCACGACAGACTGAATACAGGTGCCGGGCAGTACATCATGGAACTGGTTAAGAAGCAATAGTCTGTGAAATGTCAGAAACTGTTTCAATAACATAGAATTGACCCACCCAGTTGATATCATTATTTACTGCGGTATTGAAACCTCTTCCCACTCACTCCTCCTCCTCAAGAGATCTATTCCATCCCTAGGTTGACAAAAATGATGGAGAAACTCAGCGGGTGCAGCAGCATCTATGGAGTGAGGGAAATAGGCAACGTTTCGGGCCGAAACCCTTGGGGAAATAGGCAACGTTTCGGGCCGAAACCCTTGGGTTTCGGCCCGAAACGTTGCCTATTTCCCTCGCTCCATAGATGCTGCTGCACCCAGAGTTTCTCCAACATTTTTGTCAACCTTCGATTTTCCAGCATCTGCAGTTCCTTCTTGAACACATCTATTCCATCCCTTTCTACATCAAGCGTTTCTTTATTCATCTTAAGTTCTAGAGGATGCCAGCGGTTTGGAAAAACACAAAGAAGGGGGAGACAAAATGGGGTAAATTATAGATCTGCCATCTTAAAATTTGCCGACTGGAAGCTGATAAGAGTTTATAATCAAGGAAGAACTCGCCATTTAGAGAAGCTTAATGCAATCAACATGGATTTGTGAAAGGAAAGTCATATTTGGCCCATTTGCTGGTGGTCTTTGAGGGAATCCTGTAGGTGTAGAATCATTTAAAAATAAATTGGATAGGTATATGGACGGGAAAGGAATGGAGGGTTATGGTCTGAGTGCAGGTAGATGGGACTAGGTGAGAGTAAGTGTTCGGCACGGACTAGAAGGGCCGAGATGGCCTGTTTCCGTGCTGTAATTGTTATATGGAGATATATATATATGGTAATGTATTGGATTTCCAGAAAGCATTCAATAAGGTGCCGGCTGATGGTATTGGGAGGAGACTATGAACATGGATGTAAGACAAATTATTAAATAGAAGATGGTTGGAATAAATCACACTGGACAGATGTAACTAGTGGATCATCCCGAGACTAGGTTCTGGGATCCCAACTATTATCGATCATGATTATGACCATTTAACAAATGTGAGGAGAGAGTACAGTGATGGATATTCAAACAGTACAACGCTGGGTGGGAGGAGATGCTGCACTGAGAATGACCTACATAATGGGGGATTTAAACAAATATCTTATAAGGTCATAAGTGATAGGAGCAGAATTAGGCCATTTGGCCCATCAAGTCTACTCCGCCATTCAATCATGGCTGATCTATCTCTCCCTCCTAACCCCATTCTCCTGCCTTCTCCCCGTAACCTGTTTTATGGCGTCCAAGTGGGCGATGGAGGTAAATGTGGCAAAACGTGAAACGTTTAAAGCCATTAAAGAGACTAAGTATTTCATCTGTGCCACGGTACTTAACATACGGTTACAAAAAGCCTGAGCAAGAGCTCAACTACAAGCATCTTAACTAAGATGTTGACATGTCATCGAGAAATCTAAAAGAGATGTATACAGTCATAGAGTGATACAGCGTGGAAACAGGCCCTTCGGCCCAACTTGCCCACACCAGCCAATATGTCCCAGCTACACTAGTCCCACCTGTCCATATCCATGTACCTGCCTAACTGTTTCTTAAATGTTGGGATAGTCCCAGCCTTAACTACCTCATCTGGCAGTTCGTTCCATTCACTCTTTGCGTGAAAAGGTTACCCCTCAGATTCCTATTAAATCTTTTCCCCTTCGCCTTGAACCTATGTCCTCTGGTCCTCAATTCCCCGACTCTGGGCAAGAGACTCTGTGCATCCAGGTGTGTATATTAAAACTCAAATGAAATCTCATGGAATAAATGTTACCTCCACAGTTGCTGCAGTTGGGAACTTGGATACTGAAACCCATCCTTCTGGACGACAGCCAGGCTGCTCACTATTTCAATACTGCGGAGGATGCATTCACATTTACGATTACCTTTCTTAATCTAAAGCAAATGAAAAAGAATTTAGGAAAGAAAATGTAGAACCACTGCTTCACAGCCAGAGATCCAGGTGAAATCCTGACCTCGGGTGCTGTCCGTGTGGAGTTTGCACGTTCTCTCTGTAACAGTGTGGGTTTGCTCCAGTTTCCTCCCACATCCCAAAGACATGTGGGTTTGTAGTTTAATTGGCGGCTGTAAATTGCCCCTGGAGTGTGGGACTGTGGTGAAATCTGGGAGAGTTAATCAGAAAGTGGGTAGAATAAAAAATGCAGGATTATTGTAAAAGTGCAGCCAATATTTGGCGCTGACTCGGACTGAGGTCCTGTTCCCGTGTTGTAGCTCCCCAATGTCTTGCCTCATCTCCAGCCCATTCATTTTCATCTGCAGTTTCTCTTCCCCAAAAACATTTCGGACACAAAGCATTAAATAAAAATCTCAATCGTGAAATAAACCTGCTGCCCTCTCCTTGTTAATATTTGTTGGAATTTATGTAGGTATGTGAATCCATGCTCTGAACAAGCAGCTGAAGCCTCGAGTTGGGGAACTACAGGTAACATTTTAAATGACACTAAAAGACCCAAAGCCAGCTCACTGGGTAAATTAGACAATTTTGGTTTAACTTAAATACTGAACTTTGTAAATTTCATCCAGGGAAAAAGCCGCACCTTTTATGAAAGAGCAATTTAAATGATTGACCGGTTCATCAATAGTTATGGTGAACTATTTACACAAGGAAACTCAATTATAAGTGAATACACAGATTAAATGTTAAATATTAACACAATGCACACTAAAATCATGGCAACAGGAAGAAAGGTGGTTGCATGGCGTGTGTGTGTGTGTGTGAGTGCGTGTGTGTGTGTGCGCGCGCGTGTGTGTGTGTGTGTGTGTGTGTGTGTGTGTGTGTGTGTGCGTGTGTGCGCGTGTGTGTGTGTGTGTGCGCGTGCGTGTGTGTGTGTGTGCGCGTGCGTGTGTGTGTGTGTGTGTGTGTGTGTGTGTGTGTGCGTGTGTGTGTGTGCGTGTGTGTGTGTGTACATACACAAGCTTTTTAATGATATGTTGTGTGATGTTATCAAGTTCAAGTTCAAGTTCAAGTTAGTTTATTGTCATGTGTCCCTGTATAGGACAATGAAATTCTTGCTTTGCTTAAGCACACAGAAAATAGTAGGCATTTACTACAAAACAGACAAATGTGTCCATATACCATGATATAAATATATTCACACATGAATAAATAAACTGATAGTGCAAATAACAGAAAGTGGTTGGTAATAATCAGAGTTTTGTCCGAGCCAGGTTTAATAGCCTGATGGCTGAGGGGAAGTAACTATTCCTGAACCTGGTTGTTGCAGTCTTCAGGCTCCTGTACCTTCTACCTGAAGGTAGCAGGGAGATGAGTGTGTGGCCAGGATGGTGTGGGTCTTTCATGATACTGCCAGCCTTTTTGAGGCAGCGACTGCGATAGATCCCCTCGATGGAAGGAAGGTCAGAGCCGATGATGGACTGGGCAGTGTTTACTACTTTTTGTAGTCTTTTCCTTTCCAGGGCGCTCAAATTGCCGAACCAAGCCACGATGCAACCGGTCAGCATGCTCTCGACTGTGCACCTGTAGAAGTTAGAGAGAGTCTTCCTTGACAATCCGACTCTCCGTAATCTTCTCAGGAAGTAGAGGCGCTGATGTGCTTTTTTGATGATTGCATTAGTGTTCTCGGACCAGGAAAGATCTTCAGAGATGTGCACGCCCAGGAATTTGAAGCTCTTGACCCTTTCAACCATCGACCCGTTGATATAAATGGGGCTGTGGGTCCCCCTCCTACTCCTTCCAAAGTCCACAATCAGTTCCTTGGTTTTGCTGGTGTTGAGGGCCAGGTTATTGCGCTGGCACCATATGGACAGTTGCTCGATCTCTCTTCTGTACTCTGACTCATCCCCATCAGTGATACGCCCCACAATAGTGGTGTCGTCAGCGAACTTGATGATGGAGTTCGCACTGTGGTTCGCTACGCAGTCATGGGTATAGAGTGAGTACAGCAGGGGGCTGAGCACGCAGCCTTGAGGTGCTCCCGTGCTGATTGTTATTGAGGCTGACACATTTCCACCAATACGAACAGACTGTGGTCTGTGGACGAGGAAGTCGAGGGTCCAGTTGCAGAGGGATGCGCAGAGACACTGGCGACCCTCACCACCCTGGCCACACACTCATTTCACTCTGGCTATTGGGAAGAAACTATAGGAGTCTGAAAACTGCAATGTCCAGGTTCAGGAACAGCTTCTTCCTTCTTCCCTACAGCCATCGGGTTTTTAAAGACTACCACCTCCAAAGCTGTGAACGACATAGACTGGGGGGGGGCGGGGGGGAAGGTGGGATGGTATGTGTACGTGCGTGCATGCGTGTGTGTGCGCATATAGATAGATATACACACATATTCACCCACACACTTTTAATATTTTTATAAAATGCTATATTTTTTCTTTTTGTTTTTACACGTACAACATTGATTCTGAATATATTATATATATATGTATATATATATATATACATACACACACACACACATATATATGCATGCACACATACACACAGAACGTTTCTTCCGTTTATTACATTGTTTACAGTGTACTGTATTTACATATTCTGTTGTGCTGCTGCAAGTTAGAATGTAATTGTTCTGTCTGGGACATATGACAATAAAACACTCTTGACTCTTGAGACAGTAGCACACTTATTTTGCAATTCAATAAATTAGCATTGGCATGGCCTGGCCTTGGGAACTAGAGAATGATCGACACTGGAGTTACAAAGGACGCACAAGTGAAGAGCACGCACCTTGGCCTGGGTGGTGTAGGAGCCATTGTGTAGTTCTAGGAAGAGCTCGCCAGCCCAGGTACACAGCATGGTGGTGTCACCTTCCAGCGCGGAGAAGAAGGTGTCTGGAGTGGACAGTTGCACCCTGAGATAGAAAATATCCATCAGTACCACGTACCATAACGGCTGACCTTTCTAACATGACTTTGCCTTAAATGCATAAGATAAAGGTGGCCAAACATTGCCAGACTTTGCTCGAGTTTAACCATTAACTGAACTCTCATAGATCTCTACTAACACATAATACATTGCTGCGTCGATCCTCAGTCACTAGATGTGCCAAATGCAACTGCTAACTTCTTATATAGGCACAAAAAGCTGGAGTAATTCAGCAGGTCAGACAGCATCTCTGGAAAAAACGAATAGGGTCTTGACCCAAAAAGTCCGGTCTGAAGAAGGGTCTCAACATGAAACGTCACCTATTCTCTTTCTCCAGAGATGCTGCCTGACCCGCTGAGTTACACCAACTTTTTGTGTCTATCTTCAGTTTAAACCAGCATCTGCAGTTCCTTCCGACACATCTTGTCTGCTATTTTCTTACATTTTCTGACAAAATAGATTTTCACAAGGAACTGCAGATGTTGGTTAACAACAACAAAAAAACGCACACAGAAGTGCTGGAGTAACTGAGCGGGTCAGCATCTTTGGAGAGTGTGGATAGGTGACGTTTTGGGTCGGGATCCTTCTTCAGACTGAATGTAGTGGGGGGGGGGGGGGGAGTTGGAAAAGAAAGGTGGGGGTGGGATGAAGCTTGGCGAGTGATAGGTGGATACAGGAAAAGGGGAGGGGGACTTGATTGGCAGATGTTTGGACAGAGGCCAGAGATGAAAAGACAAAAAGCGTGAGGTGCGAATTGTGAAGCCAGAGGAATGAATGTAGGTGGAAGGGAGCGGGGAGGAGGGGGGAAGGGGAGATGTGCGTGTGAATCTAGGTAGGGCACAGGAGGGAATGGGGTGGGGGGGAGAGGGGGAGAAGGAGGGTTTGCTTGTAGGGAAGTTACCTACATTTTCCTGGGGATTGTTTGAAGGGGATATTTGAGAGTAGATGGTCATCAGCCAAGACGCTACCTTTAGATCTGTTATCCAGTAATATCTGACCAGCCACAGTGTTGTCCAGTAACGTTTGATCAGCCACATCTGGCTAATGCAATTCTTTTGGAATTGGAATCATGTTCCAGGAAGGAACAAAGGAGGACCCAGCGTGGGGGGGCCACATGGAGGGAGGGGGAGAACAAAGGGGGACCTGACACGGGGTTACTTTGTAAGCGCCCTTTATGGGCGACTATTTGCATATCTTAAATATGCAAGCAAAGAATTTCCCTGTGACTTGTCACATGTGACAATAAAGCATTCATTCATTCATTCACTTCAGTTTTAAACGGAGAAACTAATTTCTGTAGAAAACACTGCGCATACATTTTGAACGTCAGGGGTCATTGTGGCCCATCGAGTGTATGTTAACTCTAAAGGGCCTGTCCCACATGGGCGATTTTTTAGGCGACCAACAGGTGACTAGGCTGTTGCCTGCACGGTCGTGAGTAGTCTCCTCAGTCGCCCAAAGAGTCGTAGCGTCTGTCTGGTCGACGTTGGATTTTCAACATGTTGAGAATATTTCGGAAACATTTGGCGACAGTGGGTTTGACGCCAATGAGCGTAGCTTGACTTCTCCTGACGTAGGTGCTGTCGTAGTTGTAGCCAGGTTGACGTAGGTTGTGGCCGGTGTTGACTTCGTTTTTGTTTTGTTGTTAAAGTAATGATTCTATTTCAGATTTTATGTCGAAGGGGGGGTCCAATCGGCGACCTGCTACGACGATGACAGTCGTTGGCCGTCACCTAAAAATAGCCTGTGGGGCAGGCCCTTAAGAGCAATCTCATTTCCCCATGAATACCTCCTGTAATCTATTCTCTTCTAACTCTCATCGACTGCTTCCAGCACCCATTTTCACAAACCCCCCCCACAGTGATCGCTAACCTATGAACAGAACACAGCAACGGTCCGCACTAATCCAACTTAATGCTGATCAATTCACCATTCTTGGCAGTTCAGGAACAGCTGCTCACCCGGAACTTGGCCGAGATATCTATCAGGTGACACTGGGAAACGTGATCCAGAGTCTTATACAAGATGCAGAATATAATCGCTGGAAGAGACATGAACTTTGCAAGAGGAATGGGTGAAAAGAAATAAAAAGTAGCACAACATTAATCTATATTGGTCACGCCCAGGACAAGTGTGTACTTGGTAAAGTGAATCAGGTTCAATAACTGACAATCAGATTAAGAAGAGATTTGTAAGCTTTGCTGTGATAACATAACATATGGATTATATATAATCGGTTTAGTTTAGAGATACAGCACGGAAGCAGGCCACTCGGCCCACTGTGTCTGTCCCGACCAGCGATCCCAGCACATTAGCACTATCCTACACATACTAGGGCCAATGTACAATTATACCAAGCCAATTAACCTACAAACCTGTATGTCTTTGGGGTGTGGGAGGAAATCGGAGCTTCCTGAGAAAACCCACGCAGGTCACGGGGAGAAATGACAATGTTTGTTTCCCCCCGTGACAGTGTGGGGTTCCTCTGGGTGCTCTGGTTTCCTCCCAAATCCCAAAGACGTGCAGGTTTAATTGGTCACTGTAAAATTTCACCTAATGTGCAGGGAGTGAATGAAAAAGCAGGATAGCATGGTAGTGTGCTCAATGGGCCGAAGGGCTTGTTTCAAGGTGTATTTCTAAACTAAACTAAACATTGCACTGGTGGAGCAGCCTAGATAGAAGGCCTAGTCACCAATACATGGAACATCTAACCCAGAAAACATTTTCACATCTTACCCTTCCTTATCTCTGTGTCACCCTCTCCCGACTCTCAGTCTGAAGAAGGGTCTCGACCCGCGAAGCGTTACCTATCCCTTCCATCCAGAGATGCTGTCTATAAGATTGTTAAGGGCTTGGACACGCTAGAGGCAGGAAACATGTTCCCGATTTTGGGGGAGTCCAGACCAGGGGCCACAGTTTAAGAATAAGGAGTAAGCCATTTAGAACGGAGACAAGGAAACACTTTTTCTCACAGAGAGTGGTGAGCCTGTGGAATTCTCTGCCTCAGAGGGCGGTGGAGGCAGGTTCCCTGGATGCTTTCAAGAGAGAGCTAGATAGGGCTCTTAAAAATAAAGGAGTCGGGGGATATGGGGAGAAGGCAGGAACGGGGTACTGATTGGGGATGATCAGCCATGATCACATTGAATGGCGGTGCTGGCTCGAAGGGCCAAATGGCCTCCTCCTGCACCTATTGTCTATTGTCCCGCTGAGTTCCTCAAGCATTTTGTGTCTATCTTCGGTATAAACCATGATCTGCAGTTCCTTCCTGCACAGATTCCATGTGACCAGGAACCCTGGGTTCCCAACTCACTGCACTTGTTAGTCACACAGTTCGTCGAGTCATAGAGCAGAAACAGGCCATTCTTCCCAACTTGCCCATGCCGACACTAGCCCCACTCGCCCATGTCTCTCTAAACCATTCCTCGCTATGTACCTGTCCAAATGTCTTTTAAATGTTAAATATTGTTTAACATTTAAAGGTTGTAAATTCATTGATTCATTACAAGGATAGCATGGTGCAACACAATTTTGGAATTAAATCGAATTACGGGTTGGGTGATGGGTGGGAAGAGATACGAAGCAGGTATTTGGGTGATGGGTGGGAAGAGATACGAAGCAGGTATTTGGGTGATGGGTGGGAAGAGATACGAAGCAGGTATATCATCACCTTTTGTTTTTCTTTCTGTTTTTGTCTTTTTATTTCTTTAAGTTTTTCTTATTTCTTTTACTTCACTCTTTGGCTACACCAATTTGGTAGTCTGGGGTTCTATTCTTGCACATTCACTTTCTCTCTCTCTCTCTTGCTTTTTCTCTCTTCTTATTTCTCATCTTTAGCTTAAAATTTTAAAATTAAAGCTGTTCAATAAATGTATTATGTCATATGCCGCGGTTTATACTTTTGTACACCGCTTCTAATAAAAATAAATAAATAAATGGATAAATAAAGAAAGAAAAGGTTGCATGAAGGATTTGGTAATCGTAGTACAATCATCTGTGATCTATTTCATTTAATGTTAATGATAAAAGAAAGCAGAGTACTGAATCTCACCGGGTCGACCTGCAGTGGGATGTTAGACAGACATGTACAAGCCTTTTAAACAAAGTGCTGACCTGGGAAGACCATCAGTGTTCTGCATTCTGTGTAGTCGGTCCAACATATCTTGTGTAGGTCCCCCTCCCCCATCGCCAAACCCAAAGAGGAATGCGCTGTGATTAACGCGACCTTTGTCCTTGTTATTTTTAACTGTATTCAGCAGCTGCAGCAGGGGAAAGAAAGGTGAAGTCAGAGTCACACAGCACCGAACCACTTCCTTCAGCCCACCAAGTCTCCACTGACCATCAAGCACCCATTACATGGACCCAAAACGTCACCTATCCATGATTACATGATTCTCAATTGTAATCATGGGGTGGAAGATTGCAACCTTCACGTGGTCCGCCCTGTTTCGACTAATGCAATCAACTCGACATGCACAAACGGAAGATCAAATAGAACAACTTTAGGCTGTGCACGCCACACGAAAGAAGAAGAATTGTAACCATGTATTGTCTTTCCGCTGACTGTTTAAGCCAGCAACAAAAGCTTTCCATCTCTACACGTGACAATAAACTAAACTCAACCTAAACTCCAGAGATGTCGACCCATTACACTAATCCCATTACATTTTTGTTAGTTTATTTAGTTTAGACACATCGTGGAAACAGGCCCTTCGGCCCACCAGGTCCATGCTGACCAGCGATCCCCGTACGCCAGCACTATCCTACGTACTTGGAACAATTTACAATTCATACCGATGCCAATTAACCTACAATTCTCCATGTCTTTGGAGTGTGGGAAGAAACCAGAGCACCCGGGGAAAACCCACACGGTCACAGGGAGAACACACAAACTCCGTACCAGGCAGCACCCATAGTTGGGATCGAACCCAGATCTCTGGCAGTGTAATGCGCCACCCTGCCTTTATACTGAAGAAGAGGTCTGACCTAAAACATCACCTGTCTCTGTTCCCCGGAGATGCCAACTGACCCACTGAGCTACTCCAGCATTTTGTGGACACCCATTACATTAATCCCAATTTTTTTTTTTATTCTCACGACTTTCCTGTTAACCCCATCTAGATTCTACCACTCGCCTGCACACAAAGAGCAAGTTAAACTTGTGAATTAATCTACCGACCTGCATGAATTTGGGATGTGGGAGGAAACTGGAGTGCCCGGAGGAAACACACGCAGTAGACATTGAGTCAATTAAAATGAGAAAAGGTTGGGGAGGTGGATTTCCATAGGTTAGGCCGCAGCCAGCAGAATCATTGCCTGGCACTGATGGGGTAAATGAAGAGAGGGTTCTACACAAGAGGCCAACCTTGTTATAGAGCCAGACAGCATGGAACAGAGGCACAAGGAACTGCAGATGCCGGAATCTAGAGCAAAACACAAAGTGCTGGAGGAACTCAGCAGGTAAGAATTTCAATGTCCCGTCTGGGACATATGACAATAAAACTCTCTTAAGTCAAGAGACTTAAAATGGAGAGACCTGTCTTTTTAATGAAAATGTCATATTTTAAGGGAAAAAAATTGTGATGAAAAATCTTTAAAGATACAATAATTTGATATTTACACAGGTGTTTAATTCATCATTGATAAATTTTAAATTACATTTAATTAAAAAAAACTAAAAAGTTACAATATTTAATTTATAGCTAAATTGCTATTTGTAGGACAACTCTCATTAGCTATCCCCGGGGGGAAATCTAATGTCATAAAAATGTAACGGTAAACAGCCTTGAGTTGGAAATGAAATGTCAGTGTAGTTCATGGAGCAGGTAAAATATTGTAGCTGCACCAAGTTTAAATATATCCCAATTTAGTTCTTCCTCTTGTATAAAATACAATAAGCAATGGGCCGCGGCAGTAAGCAAATACAACACGTGACAAAACATAGGCGGCATTGTGGAAGAGTATCTCAATTAACCATGGTGCGGTGTGGTGGCGCAGTGGTAGAGTTGCTGCCTTACAGCGCCAGAGACCCAGGTTCGATCCTGAGTTTGGGTGCCGTCCGTGTGGAGTTTGTGCGTTCTCCTCGGGACCGCGTGGGTTTTCTCTGGGTGCTCCGGTTTTCAGAGTGAGGCTAAACATAAATTGGAGGAACAGCATCTCATATTTCGCATGGGCAACCTGTGGTATGAATATTGATTTCTCTAACTTCAAGTAACCCCATGCATTCCCTCTCTCTCCATCCCTCCCCCACGCAAGTCGCACCAGCTTCTCGTTCTCACCCAGCAAACCGTTAACAATGGCCTGTTTCCGTTTATCATCGTTACTTTGTTGCATATCTTTAATTCATTTGTTCTATATCTCCCGTTCTCTTTTCCCCAGACTCTAGTCTGAAGAAGGGTCTCGGCCCGAAACGCCACCCATTCCTTCTCTCCGGTGATGCTGCCTGAGTTGCTCCAGCATTTTGTGCCTATCTGCAGTTTAAACCAGCATCTGCAGTTCCTTCCTACACGTTGTAACGAAGGATGGGAGCTCTGTGAGACAGCACACTGCTGCACTCTGGTGGCAAAAGAGGTGAACTTTTCTTGCAGCTATACAACAGCATGGAACAAAATAGCTGAAGCTGCTGATCCACTTGAAGTCTGCCCACAGAGCAACTTTACTAAGTGCTGCTGCCAGAATAAATTCTACCCGACTTGAAAGCTAAGGGGGATGAAAGCACCATTTTTTCTTCCAAAGAAACCGTTTGCTTTTCTCACCCATCACACTGTCTTTTTTGAGTTAGATAGAGCTCTAGGGGCTAGTGGAATCAAGGGATATGGGGAGAAGGCAGGCATGGGTTATTGATTGGGGACGATCAGCCATGATCACAATGAATGGTGGTGCTGGTTCAAAGGGCCGAATGGCCTCCTCCTGCACCTATTTTCTATGTTTCTATGGATCAAGCATGTGAACCAACAAAATACCAGATCAAAGGGAGGTTACAGATTTTTGGCTGTTGAGTAGAACAACTACTCATGGATAAAAACTGTTTTTAAGTCTGGCTGATAATGCTGGAGTAACTCAGCGGGACAAGCAGCATCTCTGGAGAGAAGGAATGGGTATTGTTTTGGGTTGAGACCCTTCTTCAGGCTGATGTCAGGGGAGGGGGAGGTACATAGTGGTTGAACAACCAGGACATTTTTGGGAGGAAACCAAAGCAGTCTCGCACTATCACACGGAGAACGTGCAAACTCCACACAGACAGCACTGGGTGGCGGGACGGGAACCGGGTCTCTGGCGCTGTGTGGCTGTGCTGCCACAGGTTCCAGAGCCGACATCCGAGTCTAACGCTGGCGCTCACTGCAGAATCTCTGATGCCCTCGTGAAGCTTTGATACCAGGTTACTCTGCTCCAGGTTTAAGCCATCTAATGATGAACTCCACAGCCAACAAGAACCGTCAACACCTACCAAGGCACACTGTACCAGGGCCGAGTGTGAACCAAGGGTGCTCTTGGATAGACACAAAAAGCTGGAGTAACTCAGCGAGACAGGCAGCGTCTCTGGAGAGAAGGAATGGGTGACGTATCGGGTCGAGACCCTTCTTCTGACTCTTTTGGATAGATCAGTGTCCATTGCCTGCTTGAGGTAGGTGGGAAACATCAGCTAGTTTGGGGTCAGGCAGGCATAACTTTACCAGTTATGTTTCTAAGGATCCAAATCTTCCAAGTCTATTTCAAAAGGCAAAGGAAAGCCAGGTGCTTTCTTAAAAAAAGGTTATTCCACCCCCCCCCCTCCCACCCTCTGAAGTGTCCTGATATAAAAAGTCACTTATATGGAGACAAAGTGCAGGAATAACTCAGCAGGTCAGACAGCATCTCTGGAAAAACTTAGCGGATCAGGCAGCATCCCTGGAGAAAAGGAATAGGTGATGTTTCAGGTCGAGACTCTTCGGTTTAAACCAGCATCTGAGGTTCCTTCCTACACATCTCTGGAGAACATGGACGGGTGCGAGTTGGGTGGAGATCTCACTGATCCACGTGCTCCAGAGATGCGGACTGACCAGCTGAGTTACTCCCGCACTTTGTGTCTTTTTTTGAACGGAGAGGTTGAGAAGGAGTTTCTTCCCAGAGGCCATTAGGACAGTAAACTCCTCTCACCAGGGACTAACTTTACTGTGTATCACTCTACTGCTTTTTAAAAAAAATTGCTGTTTGTTTTTTTTCCCCCCTTTTTCCTTCCGCCCACAATATTTAATATGTAAAAGAATATGTGATTCTGTTCCATTCTGTTTGTAGTTTGTTTGTCTTTTTGCACAAAGTCCGCGAGCATTGCCACTTTTCATTTCACTGCGCATCTCGTATGTGTATGTGACGAATAAACTTGACTTGACTTTTTGCAAACCAGCATCTGCAGTTCCTTATTTCCCTCCCACCCGTATTCTGAACATCCGAGGCCAACGTTCGGTCCGTACTTACTTCCTCAACCTTGCAGTGCATTTCGTACGAGTTCCCTGGTGGAAAGTGGGTGAGCACTCTGGAGCCATCAATTCCTTCCCAAAAGAAAGTGTGATGCTGTGAGGGTAGAAAAAAGTAAGAACAAAGGTACAACTTTTACTTGGCATGATATGGAACGTGCCGCAACAGTGGCTTCCAATTCAATATCTCTGTTGACACGAGCACAAAGTATAACAAAACCAACAAAGGCATCGGTTGAAGGAATCAGACAGGATTTGCTGCATATGCTTTATGTTAGTGCATATGCTTTAATCCGTGGTGCAATGTCAAGCTTCTAGCACACCTCAAAAAAGCTCATTGCAGACATACAGCGAGACTTGCAAAGTAGCAAGTATATTTCTGTTCAAAAGGCCCAATTTTCTTCTCGAGTCCCTTCTTCTTCTTCTTTCATGTGGCGTGCACAGCCTAAAGTTGTTGGGACAACTTGTTCTATTTGATCTTCCGTTCGTGCACGTCGAGTTGATTGCGTTAGTCGAGACAGGGCGGACCACGTGAAGGTTGCAATCTTCCACCTCGAGTCCCTCAACTCCAGACAATTTCTCAATACTTATTCTATGAAATTGTTACCATTTTAAACACCTCATTCAGATCCTTTCTCCCTCTCTCACATTCACAGGAATACTAGCTTGGGTTTGTGAAATCTCCCCTCATCACAACTCTCCAGGGGTGGGAGATTGCAACCTTCACGTGGTCCACTAATGCAATCAACCCGACGTGCACAAACAAATAGATCAAATAGAACAAGTTGACCTACAACTTTCGGCATACGCAAGAAGAAGAAGACAACTCTCCAAGCCCAAGTACCATTATGGATTCTCGGTCTGTGACAAATCAGATAATTTATAACAACTTTCTTGCAATCGGACTTTGTTAAGGAGGGCAAATTGAGCCGAGATCCGAGCTCTGATCAAGATAAAATTAGACTCTAATGATTGTTATGCCAAGCATTTAATAAAGACCTGCGTTAAGTAATTAGAAGACGATGGCTGAGTATATATAAACAGATTTGATTAATAAATATCACAAGTTAATTATTTATACTGTACAAAGATTTGTTTTCCAGGTTTTATGATCTCTTAAGCTCTCGCGACCAGATTGAAAACTGCTCTTTTTTCACAGCTCAGTTTGCTTTCATGGGTACACATCATGAATATGATTTACATCCTCCGTGAACAGACTCAGTCACTGCCTTACCTGACTGCTCATGAATCATCAAAGAGGCAGTTTTATTAGCAGCGTGCTTTTTAAACATCTTCTCTGTAGATAGAGGGACTGACATCTTCATCTTTGCTCCTAACACAAGGCTTTCAAGTCTTACTCTGAATCTCATCCATAATGCCGCAGTATAGATTGGGTGAATCAAATTGGCAAGGGTGCTGAGGAAGAGGATTTCTTGGAATTTATGCGGGATAGTTTTCTAAACCAACATGTAGAGGAACCAACGAGAGAGCAGGCTATTCTAGACTGGGTATTGAGTAATGAGGAAGGGTTAGTTAACAGTCTTGTTGTGCGTGGCCCCTTGGGCAAGAGTGACCATAATATGGTTGAGTTCTTCATTAGGATGGAGAGTGACATCGTTAATTCAGAAACAAGGGTCCTGAACTTAAAGAAAGGTAACTTTGAGGGTATGAGACGTGAATTGGCCAAGATAGACTGGCGATTGATTCTTAATGGGTTGACGGTGGATATGCAATGGAAGGCATTTAAAGACTGCATGGATGAACTACAACAATTGTTCATCCCAGTTTGGCAAAAAAATAAATCAGGGAAGGTAGTGCATCCGTGGATAACAAGGGAAATCAGGGATAGTATCAAAACAAAAGATGAAGCGTACAAATTAGCCAGAAAAAGCAGCCTACCAGAGGACTGGGAGAAATTCAGAGACCAGCAGAGGAGGACAAAGGGCTTAATTAGGAAAGGGAAAATAGATTATGAAAGAAAACTGGCAGGGAACATAAAAACTGACTGCAAAAGCTTTTATAGATATGTGAAGAGAAAAAGATTAGTTAAAACAAATGTAGGTCCCTTGCAGTCAGAAACGGGTGAATTGATCATGGGGTACAAGGACATGGCAGAACAATTGAATATCTACTTTGGTTCTGTCTTCACTAAGGAAGACATAAACTAATCTACCGGAAATAGCAGGGGACCGGGGGTCAAATGAGATGGAGGAACTGAGTGAAATCCAGGTTAGCCAGGGAAGTGGTGTTAGGTAAATTGAATGGATTAAAGGCCGATAAATCCCCAGGGCCAGATAGGCTGCATCCCAGAGTACTTAAGGAAGTAGCCCCAGAAATAGTGGATGCATTAGTGATAATTTTTCAAAACTCTTTAGATTCTGGAGTAGTTCCTGAGGATTGGAGGGTAGCTAATGTAACACCACTTTTTAAAAAGGGAGGGAGAGAGAAAACGGGGAATTACAGACCAGTTAGTCTAACGTCGGTAGTGGGGAAACTGCTAGAATCAGTTATTAAAGATGGGATAGCAGCACATTTGGAAAGTGGTGAAATCATTGGACAAAGTCAGCATGGATTTATGAAGGGTAAATCATGTCTGACGAATCTTATAGAATTTTTCGAGGATGTAACTAGTAGAGTGGATAAGGGAGAACCAGTGGATGTGTTATATCTGGACTTTCAGAAGGCTTTCGACAAGGTCCCACATAAGAGATTAGTATACAAACTTAAAGCACACGGTATTGGGGGTTCAGTATTGATGTGGATAGAGAACTGGCTGGCAGACAGGAAGCAAAGAATAGGAGTAAACGGGTCCTTTTCACAATGGCAGGCAGTGACTAGTGGGGTACCGCAAGGCTCAGTTCTGGGACCCCAGCTATTTACGATATATATTAATGATTTGGACGAGGGAATTGAATGCAACATCTCCAAGTTTGCGGATGACACGAAGCTGGGGGGCAGTTTTAGCTGTGAGGAGGATGCTAGGAGGCTGCAAGGTGACTTGGATAGGCTGGGTGAGTGGGCAAATGCATGGCAGATGCAGTATAATGTGGATAAATGTGAGGTTATCCACTTTGATGGCAAAAACAGGTAAGTAGATTATTATCTGAATGGTGGCCGATTAGGAAAGGGGGAGATGCAACGAGACCTGGGTGTCATGGTACACCAGTCATTAAAAGTAGGCATGCAGGTGCAGCAGGCAGTGAAGAAGGCGAATGGTATGTTAGCATTCATAGCAAAAGGATTTGAGTATAGGAGCAGGGAGGTTCTACTGCAGTTGTACAGGGTCTTGGTGAGACCACACCTGGAGTATTGTGTACAGTTTTGGTCTCCTAATCTGAGGAAAGACATTCTTGCCATAGAGGGAGTACAGAGAAGGTTCACCAGACTGATTCCTGGGATGTCAGGACTTTCATATGAAGAAAGACTGGATAGACTCGGTTTGTACTCGCTAGAATTTAGAAGATTGAGGGGGGATCTTATAGAAACTTACAAAATTCTTAAGGGGTTGGACAGGCTAGATGCAGGAAGATTGTTCCCGATGTTGGGGATGTCCAGAACAAGGGGTCACAGTTTAAGGATAAGGGGGAAATCTTTTAGGACCGAGATGAGGAAAACTTTTTTCACACAGAGAGTGGTGAATCTCTGGAATTCTCTCCCGCAAAAGGTAGTTGAGGCCAGTTCATCGGCTATATTTAAGAGGGAGTTAGATGTGGCCCTTGTGGCTAAAGGGATCAGGGGGTATGGAGAGAAGGCAGGTACAGGATACTGAGTTGGATGATCAGCCATGATCATATTGAATGGCGGTGCAGGCTCGAAGGGCCGAATGGCCTACTCCTGCACCTATTTTCTATGTTTCTATGTTTCTTATATCTTAGCTTCTTTTTTGAATGCCATATTTAGTTCAGTTTAGGAAAGCCTTTTGTTACAAAACATTATTGCAATACAGTGATGTTTGACTGTTAATTGTGTGTATATATTTATACAATGGTATATGGACACACTGATCTGTTCTGTATTTGTGCCTACTATGTTCTGGTGTGCTAAAGCAAAGCAAGAATTTCATTGTCCTATCAGGGACACATGACAATAAACTGTCTTGATCTCTTGATATCTTGATCTTAATATTTATATTTCTAAGATGCCATATTTGCTGCATACAAAACTCCTGTCAGCAATAATAACCTTGCCAGAGGAATGACTCGCGAGTGAGCGGTATTAAAATTCATTTCTCTAACTTCAAGTACCTTGCATTCCCCCTATCTCCATCCCTCCCCCACCCAAGTTGTACCAGCATTAAAGTTGTCTTGTTGAGTCTCGTTGTCTGTAACTCATTTTCACCCAGCCCACAGCTAACAAGGGCCTGTTTCCTTTATCATCAATACTTTTTGTGCATATCTTTCATTAATTGTTCTAAATCCCACTACATCACCGTCTGTATCTCTCCTTTCCCTTTCCCCTGACTCTCAGTCTGAGGAAGGGTCTCGACCCGAAACGTCACCTATTCCTTTTCCCCGGAGATGGTGCCTGACGCACTGAGTTACAGGTGAACTGTTCAAAGTGGGAGAGGAGTGCAAGCTGTCAATGGAATTCTGCCAAACTAACAAACAAGTCCCTCTTTCAGAAATTCAAATGAATTGAATGCAAACGCAATGTTGTTGCTTAGTTATCCTGTTCAGAGATTACACCAAATACAACGGTTACAGGCAGCAGGCAGTCAATATATATAATATAATATAGGGGCAGAATTAGGCCATTCAGCCCATCCGCTCTTCTCTGCCGCTTTATTTTCTCTGTCAACTCCATTCTTTAATTTTACTTTTAGTTTAGAGATACAGCGGGGAAACAGGCCCTTCAGCCCACCGAGTCCGCGCTGACCAGCGATCCCCGCACATTAACATTATTCCACACACACTAGGGACAATTTACAATTTTATCAAACCAATTAACCTACAAACCTGCACGTTTTTGAAGTGTGGGAAGAAACCTGCGCAGGTCACAGGGAGAACGTGCAAACTCTGTACAAACAGCACCCTTAGTCAGGATGGAACCCGGATCTCTGGCGCTGTGAGGCAGCAACTCTACCGCTGCACCACCGTGCCAATATGGGACCCACACAAAGTTCAAATCACAGCAGTCCTTGACTGCCATAAAGCATTAGTGCCAACCCAAGTCCTAATTAAATTACAGCATGAAATGGTCTCAATCAGTTGGCCTCACTCAGAACAAAAAATGTTTCTAAAGAGCATCAGGTCAGCAGCTGAAAGGCGATATTCTGAGTACAGAGTGTCCCCTGGTCATACATGTCGCCTCCATGTACAACTTCCATCTTTTACTGAAGCCTTGCCTTTTACTTCACTGAACACCACCATTTAAATCAATATCAGTGCGACAATCCCCCAAGGCGATTGGAACTGAATGAAGTTCAGCCACAGTTAGTAGGTGCACTGTCCTCAGTATCACGACAGTAACGTACACACAGACAAATACACATCGAGGCATTACCGAATGGCCACGACCGTGGTGCCCACCTGGAAGACCCCAAGGCTCGGCGGAAACCCCCGATTGGCCAACAGACCAGGGTTACAGGAGGGACGCAGGACACAAGGAGTGGACCGGTCGGAGGGTGGCAATGCTTTCAAGGTCGGCTGCAGGAGTAGCCCCCGGGACGCAAAGATGGCCGGGCGGGGAGAAGGACGTTGGTCGCGGGCCAATCCAGTGGAGGGTGATGGAGGAGGCCCCGCGGGGCGTGGCGGGATCGAGAGCCGCTCCAGTAGACCAAGCGCACGGGCAGACCGGGCTTTGGAAAGGGCGCCAACACATGGCGGCGCCTGCGTGTGTAAATATGCAAAAATAATGTCACTGTGCAGTTGCACACATGTCAAATAAAGCTCCATGAAACCATTAAAACTCCACATGTGTGGTGATGCAAGGCCTTCACATGACAGGAAGACTCCAAATGTTAGCGCCTGGAATTAAACCATCGCAATGATTCTCCCAGCAGCCTGTAAATCACTTGCTCCGGTTCCATCCACTCAACGTTATGAAGGCATTGGAAAAAGCAAAGTCTCTACCATCCGACAGTGGCGTGCTGTACGTGAACAACTCACCGGAAACTCGTTCACCAGGTTCCAGCTGAGCTTCTGGGTTAGGAAGCGCGTGATGCCACAGCCTTTCATGATCTGTGGCAACTGTGCAGAATATCCAAATGTATCTGGCAACCAGAACTGTAAAGAGAAACAAAATAAGGTCTCATTTTCATCTGGTAGTACTCGTTAGCTCCACGCACAAGTCAATATGTAAATTGTATTAATACAGAATAATTAAAGGGACTAGAGTAGAAAAAAGGAATTGCAGATGCCGAGTTACAAATGAAGATGCAGAGTGCTGGAGTAACTCAGCGGGACAGGCAGCATCTCAGGAGAACGTGGTTAGGCGACGTTTCAGGTTCATAAGTGATAGGAACAGAATTAGGCCATTTGGCCCATCAAGTCTAATCAGCCATTGTATCATGGGTGACCTATCTTTCCCTCTTAACACCATACTCATGCCATCTCCCCATAGCCCCCTGACACCCGTACTAATTAAACTGAACCTAAGGACCCAATGCTGAGTTGGTACGATAACCCAAAAGGTTTGAGAGAACGAGAATCCAAAGTTCCCGTTTGCTTTCTGAGGAAGTCCAGTGGTAAGAGTCACGTGGACGTCAGTGAAAACGGTGAACCGTGACCAGTTTGTGATATATCACTTGAATATATTGCAAGGTGTAGGAAGGAACTGCAGACGCTGGTTTGAAGAAGGGTCTACTCCGCCATTCAATCATGGTTGATCTATCTTTCCCTCTCAACCCCAAGTATATCCAATAAATCTAATTTGTCCAGAGCCGAACAACTGGTTCACCTGCTGACTGCCAAGAAAGAACTCTGACCGTCTTAGACTAAAGCAGTAAATTACTTCTCAACATACATCTAACACGGGCTGTTGTCAGCG
Source organism: Amblyraja radiata (assembly GCF_010909765.2). Lineage (NCBI taxonomy): Eukaryota > Metazoa > Chordata > Chondrichthyes > Rajiformes > Rajidae > Amblyraja > Amblyraja radiata. The sequence continues at coordinate 9,882,356 of NC_045999.1, forward strand.
GCAGAATGGACCAAGTGCATGAGACAGTTTCCAATGTAACAAATACATGGACAGTACAGGAGGGACCTGGAATGAAAAGGATGATACGAGCGAGAAGAAAATAGCAGTCAATTTAAAAAGGGAACCCAAAAGCTGAGTTCAGGTGTGGATATGTTATGTGGAGAGCAAGACGACGGGTGGGGCTAACTGTGGATAAAGGTGGTCTTCAATCACAAAGGCAAAGTATCAGCGGACAATGGGACCTGATGCACGGAGGTAGCAGGCACATAAACAGTCTGGTGAAGGGTGTCGACCCAAAACATCACCTATCCATGTTCCCCCAGAGATGCTGCCTGGCCCGCTGAGTTACTCCAGCACTTAGTGTCTATCCAGAGCACATAGACAGTTGGTTAGTAAGGCAAACGGGATCTCAATGCTCATAAGTAGAAGCACAGATGCCAAAAATAGAGAAGTTATTTGGAACTTGTAAAGGACACTATTAAGGGCACAAGTGCAATGTGACATCCAACACTGGAATCTCACTTTAGGAATGAATGCAGAAAAGATTTATTATGGGTTGAAGATCAAAAGCGGTTAGATTGCGAGGTTGAGGTTGTTTTCCATCGTAACCTGATAAGAATGAAGAGAAGGATAGTGCTGCCATTGGTACACAAAAATGCTGGAGAAACTCAGCGGGTGCAGCAGCATCTATGGAGCGAAGGAGATGGGCAATGTTTCGGGCCGAAACCCTTCTTAGTGCTGCCATTGGTTGGTGCAAAGGACAAAGGAGGATGAGAGGAATTTTTTTTTGTTTAATGCAAAAAGATAAGAGTATCAATGAGCGCTATCAAAAGGGAGCAAAAGACCAAGTGTTCAACGTTACAGGTCGGGACCCTTCTGCACTTCTTTCAGTCGTGATCTGAAACATCAACCGTCCATTCTCTCCACAAATGCTGCCTGACCCGCTGAGTTCCTCCAGCACTTTGTGTTTTCCCTCAGTATCTACAGTTTCTGTCGGTGAGACTAAGCGGAGGCTGGGCGATCGTTTCGCCGAACACCTCCGCTCGGTCCGCAAGAACCTACCTGACCTCCCGGTGGCTCAGCACTTCAACTCCCCCTCCCATTCCCCGTCCGACCTCTCTGTCCTGGGTTTCCTCCATGGCCAGAGTGAGCAACACCGGAAATTGGAGGAACAGCACCTCATATTCCACTTGGGGAGTCTGCATCCTGCGGGCATGAACATTGAATTCTCCCAATTTTGTTAGCCCTTGCTGTCTCCTCCCATCCCCCAGCCCTCGGGCTCCTCCTCCTCCTTTTTCCTTTCTTCTCCCCGCCACCCCCCATCAGTCTGAAGAAGGGTTTCGGCCCAAAACGTTGCCTATTTCCTTCGCTCCATAGATGCTGCTGCACCCGCTGAGTTTCTCCAGCATTTTTGTCTACCATCTACAGTTTCTCGTGTCTCTGTCAAAAGGGACCTGGATAGAGATCTGAGATGGAGCATCGTTTGCATGGCAGTCGCGAAGAGCAGGGGTACGCAACTGAAGATTTCATGGGCTGAATAGCCTCCTGTGCTATGATTACACTAAAACCTCAGAGATAAATTGCATTTAGTGGAAGTCGTGAGGAATTCTAATTTAGATAGAACAAACGTGATTTCTTTTTCAAAGACAAGTGACAATGCTGAAATTACAGGGAGATGAAGATCTCGTTCCTACACCTCAGTACTCACTCACCTCAGCACAATGTCTTCCAAACTCCTGCTGGAAGAACGCTTGACCCTGGAGGAACTGCCGGACCATGGATTCACCAGAGGGGAGGTTTCCGTCCTGTAGAACTGGCACATTAGTGACTTCTAATGGACAACTGTATGATCCCATAACAATCCCAATAGTCCCAACAGCAGCAGACTATTTGGATTTCCAAATACATATTAAATAAATGTAACTCCCCTGCTATTTCTGCCAGCTTATACAAGATTGCCACCATCAGCATACCTTCTCCCTCCTCACTCGTTTCAGCATTTCACACAGACCACTCCAGTCATGAATCCCACCTTCGGCCCACTGAGTCTGCACCGACCAGCGATCCCCGCACACTAACACTATCCTACACACACACACAAGGAACGATTTACAATTTTATCAAAGTCAATTAACCGATTGTGGGAGGAAACCGGAGCACCCAGAGAAAACCCACGCGGTCACAGGAAAAATGTACAGAATCCGTAGAGGCAGCACCCGTAGTCAGGATCGAACCCGGGTCTCTGGCGCTGTAAGGCAGCAACTCTACTGCTGAGCCAAGGATGCCGTCCAAGGATGGCATCTAGACCAGGCAGCACTCCCTCGTACCACACTTAAAATATGAGCCGAGGTTTCACCTCAAATCCCAAATAAGACGCAATCACGTAACCATTAGACTCATCACCGGCAAGGATAAGCTGACGTTTAATGTAATACAGGGTGGAAACAGGCCCTTAAGCCTAATTTGCCCACGCCAACCAACATGCCCTATCTACACTAGTCCCACCTCCCTGCATTTGCCCATATCCCTCCAAACCTATTCTACCCATATACCTGTCTAAATGTTTCTTAAATGTTGTGCTAGTACCTGCCTCAATTACTTCATCCAGCAGAACATTCCATACATTCCATATACCTACCACCCATGTGTAAAAAAGTTGTCCCTCAGGTTCCTATTATATCTTTTCCCCCTCACCCTAAACCTATGTCCTCTGGTTCTCGATTCCCCTACTCCTAGTAAAATACTCTGTGCATTTAGCCTATCTATTCTAATAAGGCCAAGTAGGGCATGCAGTATTTTCCAATCATAGCTCTGATACTTTACCATTTCCACCCAGGTGCCTCCCACAACGATGAATTGTCCTTTCTCAGCATACTCCTGGATTTCTGCGTACAGTCCCGGGTACCAGCTCTTTACCCACTCCAACTGCTGCGCCTGTTCAAGGGTGAAAGAAAGTGTGAATGATTGTGACTAATTAAGCACTGATTAACTGCCAGAGAGCTTCACAAGATTATGCATTTGTTCAAATTTTATCCGATAATGCTCTTATGAAGTAGCTAGGGTTTATTTGCCACATTATAGGCACTTTGTAAACAAAGATTATCATCAGATTCTAGGACTTTTCACATGGTGCTTGGCAGAGCACAAATACAATAGAAATTAACACCAAATCAAAGGTTAGTAGGTTAATTGCCCTCCATACGTTGCCCCTAATGTCATTGTCATACAGCATGGAAACTGTCTCATCGGCCCAACCAATATGCCCCCTTTACACTAGTCCCACCTGCCTGCGTTTGGCCCATATTCCTCTAAACCAGTGGTTCTTCACCTTTTTGTAATACGTACACGCATACGTGGACAAAATACCGTATGTGGCATGTACCTTTGTTAGGTTCCTAAACATGGGCTCACAAATGGATATGGTATTTAGGACTCCTTCATGTCCCCCTGTAAACCCCCAAACACCCCCCCCCCCCCCCCCCCCATAGGGGTCCTGACCCCCAGGTTAAGCAACACTGCTCTAAACCTTTCCAATCCATGTACCTGTCCAAACGCCTTCAAAATTGGGGTCATTTATTTTAGAGAAATATGCTTAAAGATTTCCACAATGATGCAAGAATGACAGATTGGCAGACCAAGAGGGCAGGCATTAAGTTAAATGTTTTTGCTCCCCAGAAAGTCGTAAGCTCCGGGGCAGACTAAACATATGTTAGACACCGACTTTCTAAAGGAGATCAATGAACTGCCGATGCTGGAAGCTTACGCACAGACAAAGTGCTGGAGTAACTCAGCGGGACTGGCAGCATCCGAGGAGGGAATGGACAGACGACTTTTTGGGTTGGGACCCATCTTCGATGAAGAAGGGTCTCGACCCGAAACGTCACCTATCGAGTGTCTGAAGAAGAGTCCCGATCTTCGAGGGGTGATCTTACTAAAGTTTTGTGGCGCAAATCAGCCCTGCTTTTGAGGCTAGAGGCAATAGTGAGGTCGTTATGAGAAGCTTCCTTTGGGGAAGAACATTTTAAATTCATTTTTCTTTCTTCCCAGACAATTTTTCATGTCAATGTTCCGTCAACTATGGGTGTGGATGCGCTCGCTGGTCTTTCCCCATTTTTGGTTCATTTATAATTGCAACAAAAGTCCCAAAACATCACAATCAGTTCCTTACCGATGTTGGGGAAGTCCAGAACAAGGGGTCACAGTTTAAGGATAAGGGGGAAGTCTTTTAGGACCGGGATGAGAAAAACATTTTTCACACAGAGAGTGGTGAATCTGTGGAATTCTCTGCCACAGAAGGTAGTTGAGGCCAGTTCATTGGCTAGATTTAAGAGGGAGTTAGATGTGGCCCTTGTGGTTAAAGGGATCAGGGGGTATGGAGACAAGGCAGGTACGGGATACTGAGTTGGATGATCAGCCATGATCATATTGAATGGCGGTGCAGGCTCGAAGGGCCAAATGGCCTACTCCTGCACCTATTTTCTATGTTTCTATGTTACTTACAAATGCTACATAGAGTCATAGAGTAGCATTTGTAATCTATGCTACAAATTACAAAGCAAACCCTTCAGCCCACCTTGTCCATGCCAAGCGAGTTTACATATTGGACTCGTCCCATTGCCCATTTCGTCCATAGCCCTCTAAACCTTTCCTATCCACTTATCTGTTCAAATGTTTCCGAAAAGGTCATAACTGTAACACTGCTGTGGAAATGAGGGTATTGTTGTCACTTGCATGGGGTGCATTGCTACAGTTGAATTTGATATGCCGTGCTGGAGCAGAGTACAAGGGGGCTCGGCTAGGCTAGGCTTCCACCCAGTCTATGCTGTATGTGACCTAATAATGTTGCTCTTTGACAGAAAAAGACACAAAGTGCTGGAGTAACTCAGCGGGTCAGTCAGTAACCCCCCACTCCCCTCCAACGTGTCTCCATTTCACTGCTCCACTGCAAAATCTCCTCAAGGCACGCCTACTTTGAGGAAGTACTCCTCTTTCCGGCAGGAGTTCTGTGAGACCCTCTCACACTGCTTCAGACATGAAGAAGGGTCTCGACCCAAAACGTCACCTATCAAGTCTGAAGAAGAGTCCCAATCTAAAACGTCACCTATCCATGTGCTCCAGAGATCCTCCCTGTCCCACTGAGTTACTCCGGCATTTTGTGTCTATATTCGGAGCAAGCCAGCATCTGCAGATCCTTCCTACACATTTAGTCCACAAACCCATGCGTACTTGGCTCTTGGGAAAACGCCAAGGCACACAAACACACACAGAGAGACAGACAGACACACAGACAGACAGACACACACACACGCAGATACACACACACACACAGACAGAGACACACAGACACACATAGGCAGACACACACACACAGACAGAGACACACACAGACACACACACAGACACACACACACACAGAAACACACACACACAGACACAGACACAGACACACACACAGACAGACAGACACACAGACAGACACACACAACACACACACACAGACAGGCACACACAGATACACACACACGAAGGTCAGAATGAACCTGGGTCAGTGGAGTGGAGACAGCATCTCTGCCAACTGCACCACTGATGGTTAGAAAAAGGGCACAAAGTGCTGGAGTAACTCAGTGGGTCAGGCAGTATTTCGATCATCAACGATGACGGAATGCTAATACATTTCCAAGTCAATGCAGTGTGAAATAGGAAGGAAAGCTGCAGAGGGTATTGCCTCATGTGTAGGAAGGAACTGCAGATGCTGGTTTGAACCGAAGATAGACACAAACCGCTGAAGTAACGCAGCGGGTCAGACAGCAGGGTCTGAAGATGTGTCTCGACCCGAAACGTCACCTATTCCTTTTCTCCAGAGATGTTGTCTGTCCCTCTGAGTTACTCCAGCTTTTTGGGGGCATTTCCACCTTTGTCCTTAATGCTGGTACATGGCTTGGGTACAGGAAGTGTTATGGAAGTCAATGGGGGAAAAATAATTTCCCTTTTTTCACGCTCCCTCAGCTTTCACTCTACAAGATTCAAAAAAGACTCGAGAATCAAAATAAGAGAAATGATCGTTTTACCTGTGAGCAAGTGAAAACAAAGCTTGGGTTTTTCTCCATTAGTCGCAACACAGACACCCAGCTCCGAGCACACTTTCGGATGGTCTCTTCATACGGCCATAACCACGCTATTCAATGGGAGAAACACTTTAATAAATGAAATGCAATCATGCAGGAAACTATCTGACAGACCGACTGATCTCTCCAGCCTGTCCCAGCAATCGGCTGAAACTGCTCCACACACAATATAGAACATCGAACAGCACCAGACCCTTCAGCCCACCATGTCCGAAATGGTTCAAATGCTTTTAAATATATAAAAGATACATAGTGGAATACTAGACTAGGTTGTAGCTTGTAATTCATCTCACGCAGGCCTTCTCCAGTGGATAATAAGAGAGAGAGACAAGCCCAGACTTGCCTCAGTGATGTATATTGAGACAATGACAATAGACAATAGGTGCAGGAGTAGGCCCTTCGAGCCAGCACCGCCATTCAATGTGTATTCTCCCCAATCTGTACCGCGTTCCTGCCTTCTCCCCATATCCCCTGACTCCACTATTTTTAAGAGCCCTATCTAGCTCTCTCTTGAAAGCATCCAGAGAACCTGCCTCCACCGCCCTCTGAGGCAGAGAATTCCATACTCACCACTCTGTGTGACCGATGCCTTTGAAATGTCTTGTACCGAAAGTACCAACTGATAAGATGCCTTTGAAATGTGTCTACTAATTGACAAGAGACAAGCTCAGACGCGTCTTGTGGTAATGTGTATTGACTGTGTCCTTGACCAATAACATCTTTGGAATGTGACTAAGTGACACACACACACATTATAAAACACCATGCAACTCTTTGTTCATTCTAGTGGTGGCACGGGGATAGTCAAGTATCTGTGTTGCGTACTTGACTGGTGTATCCCCGTCACTTCCCGGCCGATGATCAGTAAAGCTTGAGTTGGTCCACTTAACGTTTTTGTGACTTGTCTGTTTATTAAGAAGTGAACCTTATCATGTCCACACCAACCACCAATGCCGTAGACCACCACAGACCCTTCGGCCCACCGTGTCCATGCACCAATGCCATCGAACAGAAGAGCACTGGCCCTTTGGTCCACAATGTCCGATCCCAACATGATGTTGTTATATTAATCTCGTCTGCCTGCACGTCATCCCTCTCACCTCAATGCCATGTAGTCTAGTTTTTGTCATATTGTGGCGGCACCCGGTGGTTGGGCCACTTGCCACACAAACACTCAGCAGTCGGGGGTAGGGTGACGTGGCTGGGCAATGGCAGGGAGGAGTTGTCACGGGGTATAGGGGTGTGTCCGAGTAGATATAACGAACCCCGGGTCAACCTTCTCTCTCTCTCTCTTCCTCTTCCTCTCGCTTCGCGTGAGTGAGTGTCCTGCCACCTCAGCATGAGCTTAGCTCGAGCCCACGAGGCAATAGCCTCGCAGCAGCAACAACAACTCTGTGTTAGAAGGCCAACGTGTATGTATTTCAAACCTTTTATGCCTGAATAAGGTAACCCGTTTATTCACGACGTTTGGTGCCTCTACAATATCAACTTTCTGTCAACTGAGTTCCAACTATGTGTCTTCGGTCTATGCACATCACACAGATAAAAATCTGTACTGAAGTTTCAACTTGACCTCTGCCTCAATTGGGGATTTCCACAGGGGGAATACCGTCCCTCCATTAATCGTCCAAAACACTGCAAACACTCAGGTGGTCAGACAACATCAGCAGACAGCAAAACAGAGTTAACGTTGGACCTATGTGTAGGAAGGAACTGCAGTTGCTGGTTTAAACCGGAGTTGGACACAAGCATCTCTGGAGAAAAGGAATAGATGACTTTTCATGTTGAGACCCTCTCTCCAGAGATGCTGTTTGACCCGTTGAGTTACTGAGGCTTGTTGTGTCCATTAAGGTTGAACCTAACTCAATGCCCCGGTTTATGAAAGCAAGCATTAGGGCTGGGGTTAGGGTTAGGATTAGGGTTAGGGTTAGGGTAGCGTGTGCCTTCTTTCCCACTCTCTCTACTTGTGTTGCTACTTTCGTGGAGTTACAGATTTGGACCACAAGATCACCTCTGACAGTTTAGTTTGGAGATGCAGTGCGGAAACAGGCCCTTCAGCCAATCGAGTCTGCACCAACCAGCCATCCCCGTACACTAACACTATCCTACACACACTAGGGACAATATTTTATAATTTTTACCAAGCCAATTAACCTACAAACCTGTTCAAGAAGGAACTGCAGATGCTGGAAGATCGAAGGTACACAAAAATGCTGGAGAAACTCAGCGGGTGCAGCAGCATCTATGGAGCGAAGGAAATAGGCGACGTTTCAGGCCGAAACCCTTCTTCAGACTGATGGGGGGTGGGGGGGGAGAAGGAAGGAAAAAGGGAGGAGGAGGAGCCCGAGGGCGGGGGGATGGGAGGAGACAGCTCGAGGGTTAAGGAAGGGGAGGAGACAGCCAGGGCTAGCAAAACTGGGAGAATTCAACGTTCATGCCATCCGGACGCAAGCAACCCAGGCGGAATATGAGGTGCTGTTCCTCCAATTTCCGGTGTTGCTCACTCTGGCAAAACCTGTACGTCTTTGGAATGTGGGGGGAAACCGAAGATCTCGGAGAAAACCCATGCGGTCACGGGGAGAACGTACGAACTCTGTACAGACAGCACCCAAGTCTCTGGCGCTGCAAGCGCTGTAAGGCAGTAACTCTCCCGTTGTGCCACCGTGCTGCCTGGTTCCTAAATGTAAATAACTGTATCGATGCCACATGCATGTAAATCTCTTCTGACCTGAATCGATATGGCAATGTCCCATCGCATGCACCACATGTTGGCTCTCCCCATTCTTTTGCTGAAGAAAAGCATCGGCAAATCTGCGAGCTTCTGCAAAGGTGGCTGGGTCTGCTACATCACAGGCATTCACCATCTTATTAGCCGTGTACAGTGCTTGATAGCTGCGCTGATTCTCAGTGCCGATGTGCTGGGCAGGAGGGAATGTAAAGGTGACCGGGGAGATATTAATACCAAAACTATCATTCCATCAATCACTCTTAAAATCAGGAGTACTCGTTTAGTTTAGTCTTTAGTTTAGAGATAGAGCATGGAAACAGGCCCTTCGGCCCGCCGAGTCTGCTCCGACCAGCGATCCCCGCACATTAACACCATCCTACACAAACTAGGGATAATTTACACTTATACCAAGTCAATTAACCTACAAACCTGTACCTCTTTGGAGTGTGGGAGGAAACCGAAGATCTCGGAAAAAACCCACACGGGTCATGGGGAGAACTTACAAACTCCGTACAGACAAGCACCCGTAGTCAGGATCGAACCTGGGTCTCTGGGGCTGTAAGTGGTTTAAATCAGCAATTCTACAGCTGCGCCACTGTGCCACCTCTATGTTCAGCCAGAAGGAATTTTACACAAAATCTTACTGAAAGTAATATTTCCTTTTATTTTCCTAAAAGAAAATAATTTATTCCCTTTCTAGGGCTCATTCAAATACCTTGAGCACATGAAATGCAAAAGCAAGCAGTTTAAATGTAGTGAGGACATTAGCTCATGACAAAAGATCCAACTATACTTGGCACTTTTCTTCCCCAATTATACCACTTGAGGGCAACTTGCGTGCGTGAAAGGCACTATATACATGCATGACTATTTTCGATATTTTTATATATTTCATGTCTCTTCAAACAAAAATATACCTTTTGTGAAGCAATTTCATATCCAACAGGAGGTAAATAATCAGATAATCTATCGCTTATCTGATGTTGCCAAGCTGGGAAGAGTGCAGAGAATAGACACAAAAAGCTGGTGTAACTCTGGGGAGGAATGGATGACGTTTTGGGTCGAGATCTTTCTTCAGAAGGAGGATCTGAAGAAGGGTCTCCACACGAAACGTCACCCATTCCTTCTCTCCAGAGATGCTGCCTGTCCCACTGAGTTACTCCAGCTTTTTGCGTCTATCTACGGTTTAAACCAGCATGAGCAACTCTTTCCTACACAAGAGTGCAGAGAAGATTCACGAGGATGTTGCCAGGACTCGAGGGACTGAACTATAGGGAGAGGTTGAGCTGCCTAGGACTCTATTCCCTGGAGCGCTAGAGGATGAGGGGTGATCTTATAGAGATGAACAAATTCATGAGGAATAGTTTGGGTCGACGATGCTGCCTGACCCATTGAGTTACTCCAGCATTTTGTATCTATCTTCATCTGCAGTTTCTTCCTACATTATAAATTTTCAGAAGTCCATAGAAAATAGGTGCAGGAGGAGGCCATTTGGCCCTTCGAGCCAGCACCGGCAATCATTGTGATCATGGCTGATCGTCCCCTATCAATAACCCGTGCCTGCCTTCTCCCCCTATCCCTTGACTCCACTAGCCCCTAGAGCTCTATTTAACTCTCTCTTAAATCCATCCAGTGACTTGGCCTCCACTGCCCTCTGTGGCAGGGAATTCCACAAATTCACAACTCTTTGGGTGGAAAAGTTTTTTCTCACCTCAGTCTTAAATGGCCTCCCCTTTATTCTAAGACTGTGGGCCCTGGTTCTGGACTCGCCTCAGACTGGACAAGTCCAGTATTGAAGGCAAGGCTTCTTACTACAACTACTTACTTTTAGCCAGTTTTGTTGCTGCCTTTACTAAACAATTGGAAACAAGCAGTCAAAGCAATCCATACCTTTGCCATATCTGTGATGATTTCAAAGTCGGTCAGCAGTTCATGAACATCTCTGTTGAAGACCACCAGTTCAGCCTTGTGGAGAGTGAACTTGCGCTGTGGGTCCGGGGGTGCGATCATAGAGCCTTGCCCTGCTCCGAACAACCCATTGCATGCCAGCTCCACGTACAGCTCCACGCTGCAGAGTAACAAAACACTGTAGACTTTAGAGACAGCGCGGAAACAGCCCCTACAGCCCACTGAGGCCGCACCAACCAGTGGTCACCCCATAAACCAACATTATCCTACACACGGTGCCTCAGGAAGGCCGTCAGCATTCACAAAGACTCCTCACACCCTTGCAATGGACTGTTCGAACTACTTCCTTCTGGCAGACGTTACAAGGCCTTCTATCCAGACTCAGGAACAGCTTCTTTCCCAGAGCTATAACTGCTCTGAACCGGCCCTGCTGAGTGCCCCCCACCCCCCACGGACTGTCTCCCTCGGATGGTCACGTCACACAGACACATCTGCACTTTTGACTATTTGACGTCTGTTTTGACTATTTTACTGTTGTAATGTTTTTTGTACAAACCATGTTCTCGGGGTATCTAAACCTAAATTTTAGTCGTTATTTAAGTTATGATGTCGGATGGAAGCTGCATACACAAATCTGGTTGCACTTATGTGCAATGACAATAAAATATATTATTATTATTACACTAGGTACAATGTACACTTTTTTTTTAACCAAAGTTGGTTAACCTACAAACCTTTATGTCTTTGGAGTGTTGGAGGAAACCAGAGCACCTGGCGAAAATCCACGCAGTCACAGGGAGAACGCAAATGTTCTGTCCAGACAGCACCCATGGTCAGGATCGAATCTGGGTCTCTGCCGCTGTGAGGCAACAATTCTACCGCTGCGCCACTGTGCCACACCCAATAGGTTTAACAACTACCCCAGCAAATCCAGGTAACTATTACAATTGCAGTAACTGCATACCTGGAATCTGGCAGCTAGTTGCAATTGAAGAGCCATTTTGGCCATATTTCATCTCACGACTAACATTGGGAGAAGGGTACAGGAACAAAGAATCATGGGTTCAAGGTTCAAGAACAACATCTTGGCATCAACCATCAGGCTCTTGAACACTGCATAACCCTACCCCAGCAACCCCAGGTGTCAGGGGTTATGGGGAGAAGGCAGGAGAATGGGGTTAAGAGGGAAAGACAGATCATCCATGATTGAACGGTGGAGTAGACTTGATGGGCCGAATAGCCTAATTCTGCTCCTATCACTTATGAACTTACGAGCAACGATCAACACAGACCTTGTTTAGTTTGCTCTATGTACTCCGCACACTTATGGTTTAGATTAATTTAGAGATACAACATGGAAACAGGCCCTTCGTCCCAACGAGTCAATGTCGACCATCGATCACCCTGTGTTATCCTACTTTCTCATCCACTCCCTACGCACTCAAGGCAATTTAGAGGCCAATTCACGTACAAACCTGCACGTCTTTGGCATGTGGGAGGTGCTGTCTGTACAGAGTTTGTACGTTCCCCCTATGACCTGCGTGAGTTTTCTCCGGGTGCTCCAGTTTCCCCCCACACTCCAAAGTGGACAAATTTACGCCTGCTACTGCATTAAAAGATGCCGACCAATATTAACGTGAATTAAAAAGAACCTATGGAAACAGAGGGTGAAACTCTGGGGCTTAGACAGAATTAGGTTTTTACAAAACAAACGAGAGAAAAGTGAAGAAACATAACTGCTGCACATCCTAAAGTTATCATGTTACTCATTTCACAGAGTAACCTCAACCTTTTCCTAAAGGTGTACTAATACCAAATCTCAAGAGAATCCTAAACCATATAATAGGTATGTTGCAAAGCCTACCTGAAGCGTCGTTGAAAATCTGCCGCTGCGGGTGTGCGCGATTTTGGCGCCGATTAGAGGGGGGCGGGTTTAAAACGCGATTTTCTCTAGGCTGTTCAAATCGAAGATGTTCAGCCTAGTTAATTATTAACGAAAAATCGCTGGTAGACCCCGTCGCAAAAGCTATTATTAGTTTTAAAGGCCTCGTATAATAGTTATAGTAGTTTAAAAATCCATCTCTAAACCCGCGACCGCCAGCAACCGCAGGGTCTCATAAAGCAAATAACTTAAGTTAGGCTGTATATTTTTACATTAAAAAGGGCTTCTAAAGATCCCTTTATACAAAGTTTAATATTGCGAGTAGCTCAATTTGGGCCCATTATATCCCGCAGTATTTTTCTGGGCATTTGGGGCACAAATCTACTGCAATGTGAACGTTCTAAACCAGCGCGTTCACAGGGACCCACTGGAAAGCTGATTTAAATGGGCATTTATTTACAGCAATTGAACACTGAATTCCTTCCATTTGGTCTATAAATTAATGTAAATGAGATTTAAAAATCATGTTTTATTGTGAATTATTTGTGAATATTATTTGGACATTTAGGCTATTTAAAAATGTTAATCATTTATTAAGAAATTGATAGATGTTTAGATCTAGTAATTGAAGTCTGAAATTAGCTACAATTGGGTAACTAACTAATTATATGCTTTAATTTCAGGTCATCCAAGTAAGATTATTTTATATTTGTTTCAGAATGCTTCAATCTATGATAACTGAAAATTTCATTCAGTTCTCTTAATTTTTAAGAAAGTTATGGGCTTTTGACTGTTCACGATCACAGCTTTTTTGTTATGTCCATAGAAAATCAATAGGGAACAAGATGCTCATTTCCGAGTATGAAAATGGCCATAACTTTTTAAATACTTGAGATATGAAAGTGAATTAGGTGTCAAATTAAACTTATTTTATGCTTTATATGATGGGATAAATTACAGATTTGATTTTTAAAATCTCAAAATTTTGTAACATTGCTACATATAAAGGTTTTCTGCGGTTGGGTAAGGTTGCTGACCTGTGAGCTTCTTCATCTGCTAGATTCTCTGAGAGAATGTAGCTCATCTTCTCCCCTTCTTTCGTAAGGCCCTGAGGATAAATTATTTGTTAAAAAAAAAAAGATATTGCAAGAAACACTGACTCCCCTTCAATTAACATTTCGGCTTTGATACAGATTCAACATAGAATTTCATGTGTGATGTTCAGAGATCAGCAGTAGTGGATGAACAGTGCTTTGCTTACTTGCCATCTACCTAATGCTATCTAATACTAATACAATCCCCTACCCGAGTCACCCAGCTAGTTTTACTGTTCATATCCTCTCGTTATCACCTCCTCCACAGCCAAGAGAGAGAGTGTTAGATTTAGCTCTTAGGGCTAAAAGAATCAAGGGATATGGGGGAAAAAGCAGGAAAGGGGTACTGATTTTAGATGATCAGCCATGATTGAATGGCGAAGCTGGCTCAAAGGGCCAAAAGGCCCACGCCTGCACCTATTTTTCTATGTTTCTATGTTTCAGTACTGCTGTCATCCTCCTATAATTCTATGGGATACTCGTCCTTTTTAACTGCAGTGCTGTGAAATACTATCCTCTCAGACAGCTCCTTATTTCCCTAAAAGGACACAGAGTGCAGTAGTAACTCAGTGGATCAGGCAGCACCTCTGGAGAAAAGGAATAGGTGACTTTCGGGTCGGAGGGGAACAAAGGTGAGGCCTCTGTTGAGGACAGACTGTTCTCTATCGGAAAGGAGGAGGTTAGGGGGGTATGGTGAAGACACAACGGTGGTGGGTGCGTGTTGGGGTGAAAGAGGGGCAGGGGAGTGGATGGAGGAGAGGTCCTGCATCCTTCTTCAAACCTCTATGTTAATTGCCTGGTGTTTGTCTGTGGAGTCATAGCCAAGGGGTTGGTATGAGGAGCTGGTGCCTGGACTCAGCATGGTAGAGGTCAGTCCGCTGGACTACAACAGCCCCTCCCTTGTCAGCAGGTTTAATGACAATGTTTCGATTGTTGCTGTGTGCGGAGGGCTGTGCGTTCAGAGGGGGTGAGAATGGAGTGGGTGAGGGACATGAGGAATAGTAGAATTAGGTCATTCGGCCCATCAAATCTACTCCACCTTTCTATCATGGCTGATCTATCTCTCCCTCCCCACAATCTCTGACACCCATACGAATCAAGGGTAAGGGGAGTGGAGAAGTCAAAATAGTTGATGTTATGCCGGCAGTTGGAAATAAAAAGGTCCAGAGGGTAGAAGGCCGACACGTGTGGTCCACGGGGATGGGGAATGTTGGAGACAGGAGGATTCCCATTCTGGGCAGAGATATTGGGGTTTCAGCACGAAGGATTGTGCTACAAAAACAGCTGTGTAAATCTATCATACCTGTACTGGTGAGCTGTTCCTCCAAACCATCGCCTCCCCTTCGCTCTCCCACACAAAGTGCACCTCTTTGCCTTTCCATTCCTGTGGAATGCTGAAGGTCACCCTGAACCAGGAGGTCCACCATCTACAGCGTAAACAAAATGTCAATTTAACAAATGGTATACAATTAGAATAAACTTTACAGTTCATGAATAGACACACAATGGTGGAGTAACTCAGCAGGACAGACAGCATCTCTGGAGAGAAGGAATGGGTAACATTTCGGGTCCAGACCCTACTTCATGGGTTCTCTCATTTCCAAGTATTGGATCATCTTCCCCAATATCATATCATATCATAATCATATTATGGCAACCTCGCCAAAGGTCTGTCCATCTTTTCGTCTTTTTTGTTATTTTTAGTGTGTTTTAAAAAGAATGTGTTAATGTTCTCTGGTTTGTTTTATGTGGGGGGTGGTTGGGGGGAAACTTTTTTTTCAATCTCTAACCTTGCCGGAGATGCGATTGTTTTCCAGATCGTATCTCCGGTCGCTCTGCAGCCTAACATCATGGAGCTGGAGGTATTACTCTAGACTGAATTTGAGCCCCATCGCGGGGCCGTGAACTTACCATCGGAGGCTGCGATCCCGTACCTGGGATCGACGCTCCAAGCGCGGCCTGCGGATTTCAACATCGAGGAGCTCGCAGTCTCGTGTAGATGTGTGGCAGACCCCGACCTGGGGTCTGATCGCCCCGCGCGGGGAGCTGAGATCCCCCCCAATGCGGAAGGACTGACCGCCAGCTAAGGGAGTCAAGATCACCCCGACAACGGAAGGCTCAAGGCCCCCGACTGCAGGAGAACAAAGAAGGGAAAAGATTGAACTTTTTTTTCACCTTCCATCACAGTGAGGAATGTGGAGGAGTCACTGTGGTGGATGTTTATGTTAATATGTATTTTGCGCATTTTGTTTGCTTTTTATTGGTATGACTGTGTGGCAAATCAAATTATTCGTATGTTGCAAAACATACTTGACTAATAAAGTATGATTATGATTTTGATATATTTTTTGACTAAAGGCCTGAGCTATTGGTGGAGGTTGAACAGGCAGGGACTTGCAGCTGGTGAGGATGAGGAGTGATCTTATACAGAAGTACTGTGTAAATAAATGTATAAGATCGTAGGGGGGGGATAGAAAGAAAACACAGTTGTTTACTGGAGTTGGGGAATCAAGTTCAAGTTCAAATTTTATTTGGTCACATACACCTTTAGGTGTAGTGAAATTCTTTTTGCCATGCAGCACATAAAAAAAGAATACACATGACAGTAATAGATAGTTTCAACATCAAAACATCCCCCCACAATGGTTCAGTCCAGTCCCCATGTCCACCCATAGTCGGGCCTCCTTACTCGAGACCGTGGCTTCCGGAGCCGACAGGGCCGCGCCGAATGGAGCTCAACTGGCGATCTCAACAAGAGATCCCAGGCTCCCGATGGAAAGTTCAGCGCCGCCGCCCGCAGCCGCTCCACAGACCCGCAGCTCCGCAACGGACCCAGCTCCAGTTACCGGAGTTTCAGCGAAGTCACCGCCAGCCCCGCAATGGCGCTCCAGCGCTGCACCGCCGTACCGCCGTCCTCCGACCCGCAGCTCCGCCGCCGCCGATTCCGAGCCGGTACCGCTGCCGCCGGCGCCGCCGCTGCTGAACTGGTGCCGCCTCTGAGCCGCTGCCGCTGCTGAACTGGTGCCGCCTCTGAGCCGCTGCCGCCGCTGCTGAGTCGGTGCCGCCGCCGCTGCTGAGCCGGTGCCGCCGCCGATGCCGAAGCTCCAGGCGGTCCCTTCAGGAGACGCCGCTCCAGGCCCGCTGGTAGGCCGCGGGGACGGGTCGAAGCTGCAGCCCGGAGAAAAGCTGCATCTCCGACCAGGTAGGGACCCTGAAAATTAGTTTCCCCCTCCCCCCCCCCTCCCCCACACATAAAAAAGCTAGAACTCCTCAAAACAAAACACTAAACTAACTAAAAATAAGAAAAAGAACAAGGGAGGTTTATGTTGATATAGGCTGGTGAAACAGCTGAAGTTCCCACAGCACATTGCCACGACCACCCTGAGGCCAGATATCCTACTGGTCTCAGAGGCGACCAAAAACATCGTCTTGTTGGAGCTGACAGTGCCGTGGGAGGACCGTCTGGAGGAGGCCCACGAGAGGAAGATGGCCAAATATGAAGAACTGGTCATAGACTGCCGCAAGCAGGGCTGGAAGGCAAGGTGTATGCCCATCGAGGCTGGCTGCAGAGGTTTTGCAGGGCAATCGCTCTACAAAGCCTTGAGTGCACTGGGCATCAACGGAGTGGCGAGGAGAAGAGCCATCAAGTACACCACAGAGGCAGCGGAGAAGGCCTCGAGATGGCTCTGGATCAGGAGAGAAGGTCCATGGGGAGGAGCGAATGCCACCTGAACACAAGTCGTGGTCTGATCAACCACGGCTGGGTCGCCTGGGCGAGGGTGTCTGATGTTGAAAGACCCGAAACACCCAATGACCCCAGGTTACATCACTGATGATGTGTTCAGGAGCATCAAGAGATGTATTTGTATCAATCTTGTGTCTATGTCTTCGATTTAAACCAGCATCTGCAGTTCTTTCCTACACATCTGTGCTGTATGACTTTGACTCACCTAACTTTCTTTCACATACTTGTGAAACTATTTGGGACAACTTGCTTCAGTAAACATGCAGGAGATATACATTTCTCTTGTTGGACAGAGACCTGACAAAGCTCAACTCACAATTTAAGTTTTCCACAATGAAAAGTCAAAAAAGAAAAAGAAATAAATATAAAGACTTAGAATAGGCAACGAAAAGTGAAATATAATCTGAGCACCTATTATTCTGATGAAGTTCCAATTGATATAAATACGTTCATTAATATCAAATACCTTAATGTTTGCAAATGAAATAGACAATAGGTGCAGGTGTAGGCCATTCGGCCCTTCGAGCCAGCACTGCCATTTAAAGTGATCATGGCTGATGCTTGAGATTTTCTGGAACGCTATTATTAGTATAGGCTACAGGCTATCCCAGGTTACACGTGCCTGACTTATGGACATAAATAAATATTACATTCAAAATCCTGATCAAAATAGTACGTTTGTCACGATGAACACCTGAACTAGTTTCTTCCAAAAAAAAAAAAATCACAAAAGTGCTGGAGTAACTCAGCGAGTCAGGCAGCGTTCCAGGAGG